>NW_007730001.1:331896-349707 GCF_000696425.1 Galeopterus variegatus
CCCCCCCCGCACCTAGACCCATCTCCCTCACAATACAGAAACCTTAAGCCCAGGAGCAAGGGGCACGCAAAGACCTGCTGCAGCTGGAAAAGGGTAGCTGGAAAAGAAGCAAAACCTGAAAAAGAAGCAAAGCCCTGTACCACTGAGGGGAGGGCAAGAAGCCATCCTGGGACCAGGATCCATTACTAAAAGCATAGAGAGTTCTGCTGCCCCTTGGGTGTAGAGGATAGGACAGGAATCTTCAGAACAGGTAGTGTTTGGGCACCAAGAGCATTTACAAGAACAAAGCTGGACCACGACAACTGAGAGTTCCCCTGCCCCTCACCTGGAGCCTAGAACCAAGTCACCAGCAACACCATCTACCCCTGGGGAGGGACAGGAGCATTGAAAAGACCTCATCTTTGGCCCAAATATCCAGCAAGAGTGTGGAGGGAACTAACATTAATAAAGCACATGTATTTCAAAGGGCCTTACCCTTTAGCCTAGTAGGACCAAAGTCCTTAGATTAGTAGGACCACAGTCCTTAGCTTTTAGAAGGGCCAAAGCCCCTTAGTTTAGGCTGTACCATAGTGGGGCCACTGCCCTGTAATTTTAGCAAGGCCAAAGCCTTGCAGCTTTGGAATAGACTAACCTTTTAGTATTGCACATAGAAATGCTGAGCTTGGGGAAAAAAAGAAAACTTTCATAGGACTAAAAAGTCTCTGGTGTGAATATGAAAATTGTAACACAGCAAAAGTGCTTGCTCTAAGGGCAGATGTCCTTGGTGCAGCTAAACCTAATTATGGGAAAATATGTGTGCTAAAAGCTTCAAGGCTACTCTGCCAATTAGTGGTTGGTTCCACATTTCACCTTCAGCTGTTTCTTTAAGTTTCCTAGGAAACTCAGTGCTGCCTTGACAATTATCTTGTTGGTTCTTTTGTAAATCACATAGCTTAGTTTTATGACTCCTTTGATGGTAAATTGCTTAAATTATTTTTAAGTTGCACCTGCTTTATGAAAATTGTCATGTATTCAGTTTGTTTATGTTTTCACTGACTGACTAACCACCTGTGTTCTTTGCTGTAACTTTCTTGCCTGGATAATAATAATTGAGAGAAAACCTAGTTAAGGGTTATTTCCCAGGAATTCCTTCTCTCTTGAAGAAGTAGTCTCTGGAATTAACCCCTTCTGGGCCTCTCACTGCTCTGGAAAAGTGGGCTTTGAGTAATCTTTTGCATCTCTGTCACCCTGGGGGAGAGGTGACACAAGAGCTGAAAGCTGGGCATGGAGCCCTACATCTGAAGAAGACTTTCCCACAGCCCCACTCCTGTCCTACACTTGAGGCGATGGCAGACTGATGTGGAGGAACTGAAAGCCTGTGTTCAATGAAAGTCATGATAACAGCCACAGATCCTAAAATCAGCTTTTATCTTGTCTTGATTTTATCACCTCTTCACGTTAGTGGTCTCACAGTGTAAGAGGCATGCCCATTTCTAGGGATCATTACTATTTACCTCAGTTTATTTTTTCCCCACATGATATTCAGCATTAAACAAAAAGTTTATACACACAAAAAAGGAAAAAAGGAAAACAAAAAGAACCTACACTCAAGACACAAAGAAATCAATAGAACCAGATGACCCAGATCTTGAAAAGCTAAGGACATTAAAATCATTTTGAGTAACATGGTGAAAAATCTAGAGAAAAAGGCAGCCAGCATCCTCGAGTTCATGCACATTTTCAGCAGAGCGATGAAAGGCAGCCTCTGTGTCAGGTCGTCACCAGGCCCTGCTGCAGAACTGCTCATTTTCTCACATGTAAAGCCCGATGCTTCTGGCCATAGCTCCTACAGGAACCAGAAATATCCCTCAAGATGGGAATGGGCACAGATGTGATGCCAGGCTTTCTACTGTGGTCATTTTCCTGCACAATTCCAGTGTTTCTGACATACAAATAATTCTTGCTTTTTTGTTCATGATCTAAAGGGGGATGAGATATCTCATTTAGGGATTAAGTAGAAGGAGTGTCAGCTAAACAATCATGTCACTTTCTCAAAGATGGGAGGCAACCTAGACCACCAAGGGTGAAATGATCCCGATGAAAGTAGCAGATGCTGCAGGGAAGTCAAGTCAGTGAGGACAGGAAGATGCTGCTTTATCAGTGGGGGGACATCAGTGATCTTTGCCAGAGCAGGCTCAATGGAGTGAAGGGGGTGACAGACTACAGTAGACCAAGGAACACATGGGGGTGAAGAAGAAACAGCCACTCTGGGCAGCTCTTTCACCAAGTTTTAGGAATAGAATAAAATAAAACTGTAGAAAATATATTTAACTGTCTCAGACATGACAGACACAGGTATAAAAGGTACTTACTCTTCATATTTATATCCATGTAAAGAGAGAACTCATTTAAATGTACAATAAAAACACTCACCACCTCCTCTAACAAAAAGGCCAATGGTGTAAGAAAGGAAATCACATAAGTGGATCACCTGCCACATGTCAGAAGATATATGTACACATCTCATTCTATCTTCATAAGATTGTCAAGTACAAGTGCTTATTTCTAATTTAGAAATGAGGAAAATGAGATTTCAATAACTAAGCGTGTTGCTCAGCATTAACAATTACTAATCCAAAGAGCGTGCCACCTCATTGCAGACATTGAGATCAGCTTTTTACCCCTGGGGATTTTGCCTCAATGGTGAAGGGTAGCATTTAGTGAGCAAGTATTATGCAAGAAGTGAAGTACAAATACTTTACATAACCCCAGCAGCAGATATTTATATACTATTTAAATAGATTTAAAATGAGGCACAACAGACAGCTACCTCCCTGGAGCTCAAAAATAACATCGGCCTCAGAATGGAGTTCACAAATGGACCAGGAGCAATTTTGTTGTAGTGTGGAATAGTCACTCCCAGGCCAGCAAGATTAAACTGCCATAGGATTCAAGGGATGTGTTTTGAAAACGAAGTGGTGGATGCTGAAATATGGGAATGTGTCAGAGGAAAACATCACACTGCCCAACCCTACACATTCCAGGGGAGAAGGTGGCTTGGCTCGGTGAGATCACTGTCAACTACCACGGCAGGAAGGGTGCAGGAGGCAGCACCCCAGCCATTAAATATATTATTCCTCCATCTCTATATTTTCAAAATTGCAGGCACAGTCAATTCTGAAGAGCTTGATGATTTTTTTTCAATTGAAATAGAATATAATGTAAAATAATACATCACAGAGTATCACACCTCATTAAGATAAGCTTTTTCCCTGCAAACGTGCTTCAATTTTTGAAGGTTGCATAGGTGTTTACTGGGCTGAATTTCAGAAATATCTTAAATGTACAATTACTCTTAGACACTCTTCTAACCTTTGAAATGTGTTCTCCAAGTTGACTCTTGTATAATTTGGTCATCACACACCTCTTATTACTGGCACCAGGCTTGGCTTACCTTCTCACAGTAAACAAATGACCCAAAAGTCCAAAAGTTGGTGATAGGATTGTAAATTTTATTCCAATAACTGGAATCAGGGGGATGACCAGACTAAAGTCATTCCACCTTCTGATGCCTGTTCTGGGGATTATAAAGGGAAAGCGGCAGGAAGATGAGGTAAGGCTTTTGTCCTGCAGGCAAAGGAGGAGTCTGGTTATGGCAGCAGAGTGTCTGAGTTAGATGTCATGGTCCCATGATGGACTCGGTGCTTTGGTGTCATGGAATCTGCATTTTGTGGACTGGTCATCTTCAAACTCTTGATGTTACCTTGAGGTCAAAGTCCTTATTGCCCAGGGACAACGCAAAGACAATAGCCTCAATCAAGAATCACTGGGACATAAAAATACCTGACTCGTATCTCTAACTAATGTGGATGCAATTTTTCTTTAAGCAAGAAGGTGAGTTAATAATCAGCCAGGGTGCTTTGCCTTTCTCTTGGAATTCCTTTGTCTGCATTTGATTACGAAGGTAAGAAAAACAAGAAAATTTAATTTCAATTCTTAATTTTAGGGGTGTAACATCTAAAGAAAATCAGCATGAGAGGGTGTAATGGGAGATAAACAGAAATAAAGTTTTGAGAAAGATTCTTCTGGGGCATGATTTCATTCTGGGCTGTCTCAGCCATATGGTCAGTTCCACAATTCCTCTGCTAACCACAAGGAATTGATGATTATCAATTAATGGCTAAATAAAATTTTCTGCTTGGTCTTAATTACCTCAAAGATGGCCATTTTCTGGATAAGGTCCCTTTCAATCTGCCTAGCAAAAGAGAAGGTCTCATTTTCTACTGTGCCTGTGCAGATTAATGCAGTACCCGCCCCCCCCCCCCCCACAGGAATTGCAAAGCCGTGCGTGCATGCAAAGGGTAAAGACAGCAGTAACTCGGAAGATTCAGGTCTCCACAGGGTTTGAAAACATTCCAGGGACCTAGTTGAAGACACTGCTTCTGGGCGTGGCTCTCTCTGCTCAGCTCTGTCTGGGTTGAGTGGTCTACACGTTTTCTCTATTTGGGATGCTGGAGGCAGCGCACTCTGCTGTCCTCTCTCCATCTCTCTTCCTCACACAGAGAGTCCACATATCACACAGCATGCAATCTTTAAAATTATATCATTCCTAGAAGGACTGACAGGATACCAGTGTAAAGAGCTCCATGAAATTATTCCACTTCAAAACTAGTAACAATTACCAAAAAATAAAAATAAAAAATAAAAAACCAAAAACAACTACTTAAAGTCACTGAAGGCTGGCTGATTAGCTAACTTGGTTAGAGCGTGGTGCTGGTAACATCAAGGTCTAGGGTTCAAGCCCTGTACCGTCCAACTGGGAAAAAAGCAAAAACCAAACCAAAACAAAAATAATCACTGAAAGTGGCCACAAGGACATACAGCTGATGAAAATTTACTTACCTCCAGATTCTCAATGCAGTTCAAATAGGATAAACTCAAAGAGATACACAGACACATTATAGTAAAGGTGCTGGAAGCTAATGACATGAAAGAAGTCATGAAAGCAGGAGAGAGAAAGAAAAGGAACCCTATGAACTTAAAAAGTATCCTTTTTATGCCTTAAATTGAAACCCCACTTAGGCTACCAGTTGAGTCCTCAGCAGAAACAACAGAGGCCAGGAAGAAGTGGAATAAAATAATATGTCTACAGAATAAAACTGTCAACAAAGAATTCTATAGTCAGCACAGGTACGTTCTAAAATGAAGGTTTTTTTTTTTTTTTTTTCCTTTTTGTCTTTTTTCGTGACCGGCAAGTGAGCGGCCGGTCTGTATGTGGGATCCGAACCCTTGGTGGGAGCGCCACCGTGCTTCCCAAGTGGCGCACTATAGCAGTGCGCCACCGGGACGGCCCCTAAAATGAAGTTTTAATAAAGACATACCCAGGTCAACAAGAAAGAGAATTTGTTGCAGGAAGATCTGCCATATAAGAAATATAAAAAGAATTTCTTCTGATTGGATACAAGTGATCCCAGACAGTAGTTAAAGTTCACATACACAAAAGACAGGAAACCAGTAAAGGTGAATATGAAACTATAAGACTACTTATAAAACTCTAAAAAGGTGGTGGTGGGGGGGTGTCTGCAGACAGCGAGAGCATGGGAGGTGTATGGTGAGGTCACATTCGTGCTCTGCCATAAAGGAGACTGTTACTAACCTATATGACATGAGTTTACCCACGTGCAAGATAAGTATATTGACAATACTAGTGAAATGTCCCCAAATTCCCAGAGAAATAACTGTGAAGTGTGTGCAGACTGAGTGTTATTCTGTAGCAGTTGTGTTGTGAGGTTTCTTGGTGTCTCTTCAGTTCATCGAGTTTCTGTCACCTTCTGCACTGTGCAGCCTGCCTCCGCTCCTGGATTGAGCTTACAGAAGTTTATTCACAACCTTGTTTCCAGAAACAGTGACCAGGAGGGAGATTGGGGTACTGGATGAGGGTCTGGTTTTCTTTGGAGTGAAGGAGGTGTGACAAAGTTTGAAGGAGGGAGCCCTATGAAAGGAAATCCTGCCTGAAAGAACACCCCTCTGGCCTGGTCTTCTCAGTAGTGCTGCAGAGTAGAGGCAAAAGTGTCCAAGGACAGTGACGGTCCTGGATTTTCACAGCCCAGGCCATTATCAATCCTATCCTACTGCCCAGAGTGCACAAGAGTTGGTGGATTGAATAAGGTGTTCTCATTCAAGAGCTATCAGAGACTGGGTGGTATTGGAACGTTCGGATCAATTTTCAGGAGGGAGGGTAGAGACTGACTGAGAATAGGTAAGGGCCTCAGAAAAGTTACTTATTGGAGGGGGCTTGAAGGTGTGGTCTGGGGTGCAGGAATAACCTGTCATAGCTGAGAGGAGCTGTCTCCAGTGCTCTCTAAACACACTCCCATTCCTACAATCTTCCCTCTTTGTTTCCAGTGGCTGAGCTCTCTCAAACCCAGCCTATGATGCAATTTGACATCTAGAGATGTGCTGATGCTCTTGCTATCCTGATAGATTTTCCTGGTAGTTCAGGAATGGTTGCCAAGTTATTTCTACATTGTACCAAATAATGCACTTCTAGATCTTTTTCAATGGAGTCTTCGCTGGCCCTTATTGAGGCATAAAGGACTATTAACAGGAAAGCTTTTTTTTTTTCTTTCTTTCTCTTCCTTTTTTGGTCTCTTCCAGGTAATGTGTAGAGAGTTTTGGACAGGAGAATCTAAGATCAAGCCAAACCAGTTCCCTTCTTAATCCACCTTCTCTCCCATCCATGCTGTCAGAGGGCTCTAAGTTTTTCCAAGAGCAACAAAAAGATGAATAAATCTTTGGTAAGTCATTCATTTATTTATACCTCATTTTGATTTACACTGTGTTTTATGAGATTTATGGGGTCCATGATTTAAAATGAAAAAGTACAAATAAGTAAAACTCCGCTTGAAGGAAATGGACACAAGTCAGATAACGTTGACATGTAGATACAGGCAGGATGACCATAGAGTCAACCAAGTTGAGGGCACATTTGTCTCTGGTCTCTCAGATGTCATGACAAAAGGCCAGTTACATCTGTCACATGACTATAATGAAACCCCTTTGGGCAGCGACTTCGGTTTGATTAGGGCCCAGTCTCAGTCCCTGGGAAAGGTGCCTCATGCCTCTTTCCACTGTCCTCTGGATCTCCCTGCTCTGTCAATACCCTTTTTCCTTCAGTGCCTGGCTTGACATTGAATAACCTTCTCTGCCTATTTCTTGCTTCTAGCAAGTTGGAGTTTATTGAGAGGCCCTTATTTCTCTGGTTTCCCCTTCTCTCCAAGGCTGGTATATAGAAGCCCTATTGTTTACTAGGTACTATATGTGTCAGGTGATAAAGTCTTTAAAATGCTGAAAATATTTTTAATCTTTTGTCTTTTTTTTTTTACAAAACGCTGGGTTTGATTCTTGTCACAAACTGTTTTTCTTTTCTTAGAAAATATTTTGTTTGATAAACTGGGGTTGGATGATAGTTTTAGTTCAAGCCCATTGAGTCCGGGCTTGTTTATATTTTCTCTAAATTCTGTTTAAAAATTGAACATTCTTCTTTAGTTCATTGTTCTCCTCTCATATTGCCTTAACAACAGGGAGAGGAGGCCAGGTAGCACTTTCCCCCTTCTTCCCCAAAATCTCCGTAGGCAGACCCCTGTGTTTTCCCTGTTATGGCAGGGAACAGCGTGGCCCACGGTCCTCCAGTATATAATGCACATGCCTTTTTCTGCACTTTCCAGTGACATTTTTCTCACTGTCCCTCAGCTCTCATCAAGAGTCTTGATGCCCCTCCAGCTGGCATGATGGTCTCCTTGAAGCTCAGTTTCTGCTCAGTCTCACAGACAGTGCCACATGTTGTAGCTTTATTTTACCACAGCATGCCATTTCCAGGCACCAAATTTGGTTTCATTATTTATTCTGCCTAAAAATCCACCCCTCAAACTGGGCAGATTAAAACAATTTATTATTGCTCCTGGTTCTCTGGCTTAACACATCAGATATAGAGGGTGGTCAGATATGCAGGGTGTAGGGACTTCTTGCTGAACTGACTTAACAAGGTTCTTCTAAATCCGGATTTTACAAGGAAGTGTACACATGGGCCCAGAAGTTTCAGGATGCTGACTGAAGTTTGGCTGGCAAAGAGTCTCTGTCATCCCCATGATAAGATGTGCGCCACATGCTCGAGGATGTGTCTGTTGGTCTTGTTGCTCTCCCCTGGGGACCCACTGCCCACCAAAGCCCTTGGAAAATGCTCTGTCCTTCCTGGAGCACCTTCTGAGAAGAGCAGCCTGCGGGGGGGGTGGGGGGGGGTTGTGGAACTGAAGAACTAGGGTGAGGCAGAACATGGCACAGAACCAGGATCTGGCCGGGATCCAGGGACAAGATCACCCGTGTTGGAGCTGTGAGCTCCTCATCTGTGAGTGGGGCTGGAGAAATTGCCCTGGATGAAGGGAGGCCCTGTGAGAGAACTGGTTACCCCAAGGCCAGTGGAGAAATAGAAGGGAGCATGGGAAGCTTCTGAGGTCCTTCTCATTGTCCCTGGAGTCTGCAGGACTGCCCTTTGCCCCCCTTGACTGAAAGCCCCACTACACTTGAGGACCCCCAAAGGTGATTGTTTGGTTTTCTGTTTCCTCACAGGGGCTGCTGAGCTAGCGCTGACCACCAGGGGGTGGCAGTGCGCAACGGAGCAATTGGAGCCAAGAGGGTCATTCTGGACACCCCCACCCCAACACCACGTCCTCCTATTACTAGCCTCCATCCCCACAATGTGAGCTGCTCAGAGGGAGGGAGTGGGCTCCGAGACCCTCTCATTGATTCGTTCAGCAGCTGTGCCCAAGCACTCGCCCTGAGCAGGGGCCATGTGAGGCCTGGGTGTGGCTCTCTTCGGGGTCCCTGACCCCAAGAGCTCAGTGTTCACAGGGGAGATAGACAGAAATTAGAAAACGAATGTACATGGAGGACAGGAGTCACATCACAGTTCCTCACCACAGCCCTCACCTGACAGCTTCCCCTTAATGCCTGGTAGGGGTGTCGCCACCTGCACATCCCACCACAGTGAGGAAGGCACAGTCCCAGACCCCACCCCGCATGCCCATCCTGCCCTCATGGGGTCCCAGCAACAGAGCAGGGAGGACCTGGTCTATGTTCCTGCCTAAACTCCTGAGTAGGGGTGTCTGAGAGTCTCTGGTGGCCACTGCAGGAAGCTGGCAGGGCTTAAGGGTGGCCCTGAGACCCCAACCCCAGGTGAGACAGAGGTGGGAGTAGACTTGGGAGAGGCTGCAGCCCCTCATTCTGTGAGCGGGGCCAGAGCCGTGAAAGCCTGGTTTTGTCGTTTGCCTGCAGCAGCAGGACCTGGGACAGGTGGCTTTTCTCTCATCCTCCACAGATGTGCCGGCCGAATGGACCAAGAGCATTTTCATGGCCCAAGTTGTGGCTGGAGCAGTGGCTGGGCAAGCCCTGGGTGGTGCCATCAGCCCCATCTTACTCATCAGCCCTGCATCACCCTGTTTCCTCCCAGGCTCTGTTCTGTGGAGATACAGGGTCTGCCTGATGTGGAGCAGAAGGTTGCCTGTGGACGTCCCCCTGCAGGGTCCTGACTCCTCCCACCTGGCTGCTGGGCACTATGTGCAGAGCCCAACACAGGAGATGGGCGAGGACCTGGTGATGGGGGTGTCAACTCCCTTTCCCCTGTAGGGGGCGGGGACAGCAGTTGCCAGAGTGTGACAGCCCAGGCCCTGAGATGGCAGATAGCCAGGGGACAGAGGCTGCCCTTCCAGGGCCTTCCTGATGAGGGTCCAGCACTCCCACTCCCACAGGAATCCAGGCCGTCCCACCCAGCACCCAGCCCCAGCCTTGGCCAGGGCACTGCCACTTTTCCTGTACTTGTGGGACTCTCTGTGTCTTTGCACTCTCACCTGACATTAGGTCACAGGCATCTTTGCGTTTGCTGCAGTTTTTGTATTTCCACCTGCAGGGTACCAATCAGCTGTGGACCTGACTCTCTTTCCACATCTCATCACACTCAGGGTTTTGACACAAAAAGGGCGGGGGCTCATCCACGTGTCTCTGTGACTTCCTGTGTCATAGAACACATCACATAGGGCCGGCCCCGTGGCTCACTCGGGAGAGTGCGGTGCTGATAACACCAAGGCCACGGGTTCGGATCCTATATAGGGATGGCCGGTTAGCTCACTGGGTGAGCGTGGTGCTGACCACACCAAGCCAAGGGTTAAGATCCCCTTACTGGTCATCTTTTAAAAAAAAAAAAAAAAAAAAAAAGAACACATCACCTAGACCCTTCCACATCAGGGGAGGGGACCTGACCCTACCAAATCCATCATATTTCAGGAGTGAGGCTGGTTACCATGGCGATGGTTGGGTGGGATTCCTTTCCTGAAGGCCTTATTAGTATCTTGACACCCATCCCTGGAAGACTCCCAGGATGAGATGGTTGGGCTGAAGGCAACACATTTTTTTTTCTTTTTCCTTTTTTTGGTGGCTGCCCAGGACAGGGATCCAAACCTTTGAACTTGGTGTTATCAGCACTGCACTCTAGCCAAGCTCATCAGCCAGCTCATATTTAACATTTGAAACTACTGTCTACACACAATCTCTACAGGACCTGCTTCCCTGCATCCCACCTGGCCCTCGGGGTTACCCTTTTCTTTAATGTTTGCCGATCTGATTTCAGGCAGGTAAATGAAATCTCACTGTTGCTCTGATTCGGAGTCACCCCACTAGGCAGCTGGGCCCCTTCAGTTGTTGACTGGCTAATGGGTGTGCTCGTCTGACTTTGCTGCTCAGCTCCTTGGCCCTGTGGGGTTTTTCTCCCACCTGGAACCTCCAGGCATTTATTTCCTTCTTCATTGCACCTGTGACTACCTTAGTCTGAGGTTGTCAACCTTTAAAGGGAAGATAAGCATCTTTTGAGACCAAAAGGACTCTCATCGGGTGTGTCTGTAAACTGTGACAGAACTGGGCACAATAGAGGGTTTCCAGGCCCCTCCCCAGGACAGGAGCAGAGGGAAGACCACACAAGCCTGGTGTTGGAAGGTTCTGGGTGTGAACTTTCATGACCTCGAGCTGCCTCTTGACATCACAAAGCTGTGTCCCCATCTCTCCCATGGGGATGTTCTGAGGACTCCTTGGGATGACGCTCTTAGACAGTGAGGTGCTATCATCACTCAGCTAACAAATGACTGGAAAGTACAAGTATTTTAGATTATTCTTCCATCTTAAATTCTACTTTTGACACAGAGCACCTTTCTGCTGGGGCACTAATGTCCCAAACCTAGCCAGTTACTGATGGACTGGTCTGAGCTCCAGCCCCAGCCCCCGCTGGCCCATGATGCTGCCCTGACCCACCCCTGAGAGAAACCTGCTACATGAGCTCGGCCCAGGCAGACACGCAGAACCTGCAGGAACACTGGGTGTGGGCACCTGGGCAGTGGCCCCTCCCACACCTCCACCTTCCTGTGCTCCTGGTGAGCCCTCACCTCCACCCAACGGGTGCTGAACCTAATTCTGGGTGAGCCCCACCTCCATAGCACAGAGGTGACCTGGCACCAACGAGCTTGAGATTGTCACTTCACCCAGATGTTTGCTCCTCTGAAAAGTGGGGTGTCAAAGGGGTCAAACCCAGAGGGTCAGGGAGGGACCACATGAGACAAGCCATGTAAAGTGCCTGCCCAGTTTCTGGCCCTGTGGAAAGGGCCCCTGGAAGGGCTGCGGTCGCTCATGCTGATTATTTCCCTCTCTCCCATGAAGCAGCCCCCACCTCAGCACTCATTTGCCCCTGGGTTTGGGCAATGCTGTTTTTGCATTTGTAAGAGGTTTGAGATTCCATGTAGTGTTCCCTGGGGGCTGACAAAGGGACTCAGGCCCACTCAGGTATTTGGGGAGGTGCTGGTTCATTCATTCAACAGACATACATGAAGTGCCGACTGTTCAGTCACTTTTCTAGGCACTTAGCATAATCCATAAAACAGAATAAATTCCTGTCCTCCTGGGCTTCTACTCTAGTGGGGAATCAGCCAGTCCCAGTAGGGGTCACAGCAGGTTGTGTCTAGAGCACAGATGTGCCACCCTCCTGCAGACATGGATGCAGCCTCCCCCGTTGTGACAGGGATGGCAAACCCCAGAACCAGCTGCAAATGTGAGTGGACTGTGGGCCAAAAGTGAGAGTACCGGCTGTACCCTGACCCAACACACCTCGTCATTCCCACTGGAGGGCTGAGGTCTGGGGCTCTCCCTGCAGGAGAAAAGGTGTCCCAGAGCTGAGGATGGGGTCACGGGCTTCTGGGGAAAGAGCCAGACCCTGTGAGAACCCATCCCCACTTGTTCCTATATGTGAGGCCCAAGACAGGGGGGTGGTGATCCACCTGCTCTCACATCGTCCATGCCCTTCAGTCCCCTTGCCCAGCTGCATATGGGGCTGTGGTAGCTGCAGCCACCAGTCCTGAGAATCACCTCAGTGGGAAGAAGAGAATCCACAGAATAGGGAGCACATTGGTGCTTCAGCTACAGGTGAAGATGCCTCGGGGAGGGAATGCTTTTTTTCTCCTTCAGGGAGTGACAAAGTACCTGCTGTGTGCAGCCAGTGTAAGAAATAGAGCAGGCACCACCCCACCCTGCCCAGGAGACAGACAGGAACATGGCAGGCTTCCCTGATGATAGGGAGAGGTGGCCACTGACGGAGCGCTCCCTCAACAGAGGTTCTCTGCCAGCCCCTGGCCGGTGGCCAGCCCTGCCACTGCCAGGACAGCCCCCAAGCTAGGGTGGGGGTCTGGCCTGTGGATAGTCAGGGCAGGCTCAGACCGTGTATGGGTGTCATGGGGGGCTGCAAGAAGGAGAGCCCAGGCCACTGACTCTGCCATCCACCCACCTCCCCCAGCACCAACTCCTCTGTCTTGGGTTCCTGGCTGAACCAGGACCTGGAAAGTGTCTGTCTGCCCCCAGCTCCCCTGCTTCCAGGTGCAGGTCACTACACTAGTTCAACATGCCCAGCATGGACCTGCAGCACCGTGCCCACCTTCTCCTTTCCTCACTGCAGCCTCAGGGCCCACGGAGGCAGAGCCAAATGGGCAGGAGGGCTGGGGAGGGTGCATGTGAGCATGTGATGAGGGGACAGGGCTGGGCCACACAAAGGAGCCTCCAGAGTCAGGCAGATTGGACCCTGTGGACTCAGGTGTCCTGGCCGTGACATGAGAGAAGATTGGCGGGGTCTAAAGAACCAGGTCTCAACACCACCACCCAGCTCCTCGTCCCCGACAGGTGTGCACTGGTCAAATGGACCAAAATGCTCCCACCTGGGCACCCTCTCAGTGGATCCAGAGTCTCTGTCCTTGCTGGGCCTCACCAAAGAACACGGATCTGGAAAATGGCCATGAGTGGCCAGGACCCCATCAGGTCCTCACAGAAGGAGCCATCCCTTGGGATATCCAGGCCATGAGGCTGAGCACAGGAATGTCCCAGGTCACAGGGGTGAGGACCAGCTTCACTTCTGGATGGTCCCTGGAGCAGCGAGTCTGCCTTCTGGCTGGTGTCTTCAGGGTGCCCCATCTTTCTGCAGTGATAAACAGATGCTGTGAAGGCCTCCTCCTGCCACAGGAGCTCCTTTGGCCTCAGCAAGAAAGCACTGGGGCCTTGCTGGGTAGCGCCTTTGGTTAGAACGTGGTGTAACAAGGTCAAGGGCTCAAAACCAGTACATGCCAGCCACCAAATAAATAAAAAGAAAGCGCTGGTGTCCTCTCTCTGGATGTTGCGGTTCTCAATCACAGTTACCAGCACCTCTGTGCTGATGTCCGAAGCAGCCTGTTGGGGAGCCCCCTCCAGTCCTTACCCAGGATGAGGAGCCTCCCATCAGTGATGACCTTGGGGAAATGGTAAAATTCTTCAAATTGATCCCTGAGTACAAACGATGATGACCTGGGCCACTGAGGAGATGCCAGTGAGCCGCCAGGTGTTTAATGCCTGGCAGGTTTCTGATGGCCAAGGACAGAGCCCAGGCTGCAAAGTGCCCTAACCACGGGTTACTCCTTGTGGATGAAGCTTGGTAGACCAGTAAGAGACAGGTACCAAGTGACCAAATGGCAACCAGAAGCGTCTGAGTCACATAGCCTGGAAGTCCCCACCTCCAGAAAAGGCAACTTGGCCCTGGTGATCTGCCCTGGCCCCCAAACTGATACCCCCACACACCCAACTGGTGACCACCCACAGCTCAGGCCTTACAGGCCACACCCTCCCTGAGACTGCAATTTCCCTGCTGCACCTGCCCCAGCCCTGGTGAGCCTCTCCCTTGCCTCCACCTGTGTCCCAGGCAACTGACCCACCTGGCCATGGTAGTGCCAGCTGTGCATGGAGTACCTCCCCTCACCAACCTCCTGCTGCATGGCATGGAGCTCTTGCTGCAAGAAGTACCACGTATTGGCCAGGTTACAGCCATTGACTCAGTTATGGTTGATGAAGATGGTGTCTCCTGGAAGGGACAGAATGCAGGCTGGCCCAGGAGTCCACAGTGGGCACTACTCCTGCCCAATGTGCAAGCACCAACCAGGGCCTCATGTGCCAAGCCCGCTGCCCTGGGTGAGTGACATGGGACATGATATGGAACCCCTGCCCTCTCCCACCTCCTGACTGCACCAGCTCAGCAGGGAAGAGGGTGCAAGGCTAGGGTCCTCACAGTTCACAGCTGAATCAGAGCATTCAGGGCCCAGGAGAGAAACATGGCAGGGAGTGACACAGAGGGACTGGGCCTCAGCAATGCTGCAGGAAGTGTCTTCCCATGCCTGCATCTCCCAGAGTGATGGTCAAGAGAGGGGCACTGCCCTCCTTCTGCAGGAGACAGGGATTGTGGACAATCAGGGGCCTGGGTGGCCTCAGGTGTGTCACAGGTGGAGTGTACCCACCTCACCAGGTTGTGGACTGAGCGGTACCACCCGCTGGGCACCAAGACCATCTCTTAGGCCTCAGGAGTGACCTTCAAGGGACTGACCTCCATGGGTGGACTGCTGCGAAGGCATAGTAGGTGCAGGCCGGTGTCAAGGAGAATAGGGGAGGCCATGTCATAGGGCAGGCAACCAGGACAATCTGCCTCTTCCTCCTTCAGATGTTGATGAACCAGCTGAAGAAGTGAAAGATGTCGGTGTGGAATGGTCACCAGTAGAAAGAGCTCCTGGTTCCTGCCTGGCAGGGGCCAGTGTGGGCGCTGCTGATTCTGAGTGGGCTGATCAAGCTCAGCACCCCACAGGCCTCCAAGTGAAGGGGGCCCTTACTCACATAGGACAAGCCCCTAGCTCCAACAGTGCTGCCCAGCAGCCTCTTTATCTGATGACCTGTGCATGACAGCCTGGGGAGCGGCCACACCTCCCACCCCACCCAATTACCAGGCACCTGTGGGCCCCATGCAGACTGAGCAGTAGTCCTCCATGTCCAGGGCGTCCCAGAACACGTCCTCTGCTGAGGAGTCCCTGTGGAGTGACACGAGGCTATGGCAGGAGCGGCGGGAGCCACCTCCCTGCACCCCACCCTCACTGATGCCCCAGGTGAGATATCCAGCTTTGGAATGATGAGAATGTGGCCACTTTAAACCCCCAGTCCTTGCGGAGATAAACGATGATGCAGCCCTTCACGGGACCCAAGCTGAGCCCCACCCAAATTGCTGATCACAGAACTGCAAGCAAACAAGATGGCTTTGGGGTAGCTTGTGACAGCATAAGATGACCCTATGGGTGGTGGCACCCCCTCACACATCCCAGGGTTTGCTTCTGGCTGAGCTGGGGGCCTTAAAACATTGTCGGCATCATCCTGGCTTCAAACTGTGGGCCTCTTTTCTGGCTGCAGACTCAGCCATGAAGGCCGCCCCTTACCCTCTCACCCTTCATTCCCCGCAGCTCCATTTCCACAACTCCACTAATGGCCACCCAAACACGGGAGCCTATTAAACCAGCCCCACGGATGGCACAGCTCTGCCTTCCCTGGAAAAGTTTCTGGATTCAACCGCATATAACTGCTGGTCAGAGACAACGACAGGGGAGAGCCCCAGGGGCAACAAACCACTTGTTCCCCCACACACCGCGCCAATCCCCCTGCCTGGCAAGCCTTGTACACCCGGCAAACTCCTATTCGCCCATCGAAGCCTTGTGGCCTCCACTGACTGCTCGACACCAGGCTCCTCTGTCCTTATTTTACAGGTTTGCCTGATAAAATACAGGACACCAGTCAAAATTCAAATTTCAAATAAAGAAGGAACAATTTTCTAATATAAGTATGTCCCATGCAATATTTGGAATATACTTATACCCAAAAAGCTGTTGTTACTAAAACCGAAATCCAAAATAATAATAATAATAATAATGATTAATAAATTTAAAAAAGTAAAACCCAAATCCACAGTGCATGTCAGTGTTCGAGTCTCTGTGCGTCTCTGCTAGTGGGACAGGAGGTCCCTGAGGGCCAGGACCAGTGTCTGGTCATTCCTGACCCACCATCTACCAGAGCCAGTGATCTTTGCTAAACAAGCGGCAGTGTGAGGGAGAGGAGTCGTGGTGCTGGTGCGAGGTGCTTCTCATGCCCCTGGATTGCTCGTGGGAATCTCAGGGGCCTGAATTCCATCTCCTACATTTTTACCTTTAGTTTCCACACAGGTGCGAAAGGGACTGCACTGTTCACTCGTCCCCTCACCATTAACTGAGCACCCGCGCTGTGCCAACAGGTGGGTCTGACCGCGATGTTTCTGCTGTGAAAAGCTCACCCCTGGTGGGGAAACAGACAGAACACCGAGGATCACCATGAGGAGGGGACACCGGACAGGAGGGGGCGGGTGTGCCTTCCAGGTGGGCATTGTTGAGCTGGGTCGCTGGGGCAGGTGAATCTCCCGGGATCATGGGGTAGGTGAGGACAGACCAGGAAGGGCTCCGGATGCCACGTTGAACACCCGAGATTTTAAACGTGAGGCGGGACGCAGCCGTGCTCGGACGCTCATCTGGACGGCTGTAGCGACCTGGCAGGGGAGCAGGTGCTCCCGACCCCGCAGTCTGCAGCGGGCGCAACCGCGCGTCCCGGCACGGGAGGGTCAGGCGCGGCCTCTGCTGCGTCCTCCCCGCCGAGCTCCTGCAAACCTCCTGCAGACGGTCTCCAGGGGCCACTCCCACCCGACCCGCTCCGCAGCCGCCCGGCCGGCGGCCTCACCTGCTTCCCGAGCAGCCCTGGGGGAGGCGCCGGAGCACACGGGGCGCGCGGGAACAGGTGGCCTTGGAAGAAGGCAGCGTGCGAGGCTGCGGCTCCTCCGTGAACGCCGCACCGCCAACGCCCGGACGCCCAGGCCGCGTCCTCCCTGCAAGCCGGAGCGGAAACGGCCGCGCACAGGCCCGGAACCAGGAGCCGGAGGGCGCCGCGTTCCCGCGGACCCGATTGTTAGCGCGCAGGCCCTGCACGCACGCGCGCTCGGTGCGCACCGCCCCTCTTCCTCCCTCCCCTCGGCGCCTGAGCGCTGGACGTGCCTGTGACCCCTCCGGGTGGCGTCTGGCGTCTGCGCTTTTTTCCCCGCGTCCGCGTCTAGCCGTCCCGTAGCCTGTCCGGCGCCTCGGGGGGGCAGCCGCTGTCGCCTGCGCCGGGGCCTGTGCCCAGCCCTTCCCGCTGTGCCTTGGCCCCGTCCGCCCGCCGAGGCCGAGGCGGCGATAAGCCGTCCCCTCTCCAAACCCCGGGGGCTGGGGACGAGGGTGGGCTGAGGAAGGGGCAGGAGGACCAGCGTGGGGTCCTTGGGGGACGGTGGGGTCTCTAAGGGCGGCTGGGAGCGGTGGGGTGTGGAGGGTATGGTGGGGGTGCCTAGAACTGTTGGGGGGAGGC
>NW_007730001.1:350353-401161 GCF_000696425.1 Galeopterus variegatus
AAGACCGAGTAATGGCCGTCGGGTGGGGGATGCTCAGAGAAGCCCTGATCTGAGGGCTGGCATGCAGGGGGTTAAAAGAAAAAGGTGGGGAGTTGGGAAGGGCCTGTGTGTGCAGCTGGTGGACAGTTCTGATGGACTGAGTCTCGAGGACAAAGAAGCAGGGGCGTGGAACAGAGAAGCAACTCTTGGTTCTTACTCTCACTCTTCCCGCTCTTATCAATCTACTGCTTCTGACCGTTTACCTCTGATCAGCACCCTCCAAGGGCCGGGAAAGTTCTGGGCTTTATCCTTGTACGGCAGGAGCCCCAGATCCGACAGGGCACTCGCGTAGTGTTTCCCTGTTCCAAAGAACTCACCCGGGCCAATAGTAGAGACATCGGTTTAGTAGACTTAGGGGAGGTGCTGGCGGCCGCCGGCCAGCTGGAAATCCGCGCTGCCACTGGGTACATACAACAGTTATATAGTGAACAGATCAAAGTAGAGGTGTAGATCATTTGCAAGCTTACGTGCTGCTCACCCAGCTCACATAACCCAAAGCAGGAGGAGATCTGGCTGAGCAGATTTGTTTACTCCCTTCTCTCCTGGTGCCAGAGTACTTCACACCAGCATGCTAATTTACTTAGGGTCCCTGCTTCCTCCAGGCTTCCATTTGTCTTAAAGAGGACGTTTGTCTTAAAGGAAATGTGCCTTTCCTTGGGTAACTACCTTGGCCAGGGGTAGTTTCCCAGGGGGAGGGCACTCTGGTATTCAGGGAGAGGGAGAATAGGTCTCTGTCTACCATTTACACTACAGTTTTGTAAAGACTTCTCACAGATGCATATTGAGACAGTGTCTCTTATCCTGACAACTTACTGTTTTATGGTTATTTTTAACTTAGGTAACATCCCCTCCTGCTTGGCTGCCTCCCTTTACTGTCTTCAGTTGCTGATTTAAAATCCTAACACCCTATTGGATGGCCCTTTTCCCAGAGCCTAAATCAGTATCAGCTTGACTGATCAAGGCCATGGCTCACTTTTAGAAAACTTTAGGGGGAGTTCATTTGAATGGAGTACACACTTGACTTCACTTAGTGGTGATAATGGGATTCCTGGAGGCTGGTGGGGCCTAGAGGAGATGGTAGAGGGATTTGGGGTATGGTAGGGTTTAGACGGGATGGTGTGGGCATATGTGTATGGTGAGGGTCATGGGGGATGGGGGGCTACGGTGGTTGGTGGGACCTAGAGGAGACGGTGGGGGGCATAAGGTCATGGTGTTACTGAAGACAAGTTTGGCTGCCTGCTGCTCAAACAGGAAAAAAACAACTCAAAAGTGAAATTGTTGGTGGGATAGGAAGGCCATTTTATTTAACCAAAGGAAATGATAGGCTATCCCATCTCAAAGACTTACTGAAGGGTTTTTAAAGATGGGTTGAGGAATGGAATGTGGGAAATAAAAAGCAAGAGAGAAAGGGACGTGAGCTTTGAGGGCTTTGTGCAAGGAACCAGGTACAAAGCCTCACCATGCTTCATCGAGTTTCTGTTCTTATCCTTGCTGTTATCTTAGGGCCCTGCAGGACTTTGATTTGCTATGGAGTGGAATCAGCTTCTTTGCAAAGTTTCAATACAGCTTTGCAGGGCTCTGGCTGACTTGGCTGCTGCCCAGGGTCAGCCTCCAGACATTTGGCCTTATTTCTCCAAACTCTGCAAGTCTCAAAGAAGCACTGTTGGTTTTGCAAAGTACTGATTAGCTTTTCAACTGCCTTGTTTTTCTGTTCAACAAGATAAGAAGGTCAGGGTATGGGAAGAAAGAGAGTAGAAAAAAACTCCCTTTTAAAACCGCCCCCACACCCCTGCAGCCCAGGTGGTTTTAGGCCTAACATGGCTTCAGTTCCACTCATTCCAACAGTGATGGGGGCATAAGGGGATGTTGGGGGGCCAAAGGGATGGTGGGACCTAGAAGGGATTGTGGGAGGTATATGGCGATGGTGGGCAGCCTAGGGGGTGGGTGAGGTCATATGATTTGCAGATGTCAAACATCAGGACTTTTTAACTAGTGTTATCTGCCACAATGAAATCAAAAGTTATGTTTGTTTCTAAGATAAATGTGAGGAACAACTGAAGCCAACCTAGAACAAACATTGTTTTAGAAAACTTGCCCTTGAACTGCCTATTCTTTTCCCCCAACATCATGTGGAGATTCTGTGAGCTCATGGGGTTAATGATACAAGTTTTTTTCCCACCTAATGTCAGTAATATGTTCTTATGAATCATAAATTTTATAGCAAATTAATAGGAGCCTATTTCTGTTCCTTAAAATGCAAAAATTAGGGCTGGCTGGTTAGCTCACTTGGTTAGAGCATGGTGTTGATAACACCAAGGTCAAGAGTAAGGATCCCCATACCTGCCAGCTACCAAAAGAGAAAGCAAAAGTAAATGAAATGAGAAAATTAGACTGAATCACACTTTTACTCATAAATAGTTTCTTAAAATATGAATAAAACATACTACCATGCCTTCGTATATGTAGCAGAATCATAATGAAAACAAAATGTAGTCTTAGGATCTCAAAACAAGTTTCTTTGTATAATTCACATGGACTCTCTCTGTCAGCGACCTTGCTGAGGTCCTTGTAATTGACATTTATTGTGCTTCTGGATATTTCTACGTATGATTTGAAGTTCTATTCATTGTAATTGGCACGTAGTTAATTATTTTTTAGTATGTTAAAAACATAATGAATTCTGGGAGATTAGAGATATCAACAAAAATTAGAGGAATCAACAAAAACTTCCTTGTTTAAAAAACACCATAATATTTGTTCATGATTCTGAGTCAGTCTATCGGGCTGACCTATGGTCAAGGGCTCAGATTCCCGAACCAGCCAGCAACCAAAAAAGAAAAAAAAACAGGAAAATAGTTAACACCACTTAAGCATTTCTCTAAATCTGATTTTAGTGAGGGTATAATCTTTCATTTTTTTAATTGTAATTTACTGAAACAACCATCCTTAAAATTTTAAATTATTTCTTCACAGTGACATTAATTGTTACTGGATCACTAGCAAATAAATGGTGTTATCAACCAAAGGATAAATCATGGGTTTAATCTCTACCAATGAATAGAATTGTGAGTGNCACCCAGCTCACATAACCCAAAGCAGGAGGAGATCTGGCTGAGCAGATTTGTTTACTCCCTAGTCTCTTGATGCCAGAGTACTTCAAACCAGCATGCTAATTTACTTAAGGTCTCTGCTTCCTCTAGTTTTCCATTTCTCTTAAATTGGACGTTTTTCTTAAAGGAGATGTTCTTTTCCTTGGATAACAACCTTGGCCAGGGGTAGTTTCCCAGGGGGAGGGCACTCATATTCAAGGGGAGGGATAATAGGTCTATGTCTACCATTTACACTACAGTCTTGTAAAGACTTCTCACAGATGCATATTGAGACAGTGTCTCTTATCCTGACAACTTAGTGACTGTTTTATGGTTATTTTACCACTTAAGTAACATCCCGTTCTGCTCAGCTTTCTCCCTTTACTCTCTTCCTCAATTGCTGATTTAAAATCCTAACACGCTATTTGGATGGTCCTGTTCCCAGAGCCTAAATCAGTATCAGCTTGAGGGATCAAGGCCATGGCTCACTTTTATAAAACTGGGGGGGCGATGGGTGGGGGGGCGGTTATTTGAAAGGTGTACCCATTCAGTTTCACTCCGTGGTGATAATGGAATTCCCGGAGGGCTGGTGGGGCCTAGAGGAGATAGATGGTGGAGGGATTTGGGGGATGGTAAGGCCTAGCGGGGAGAGTAGGAGAACTAGGAGGCTAGTGGAGTTTTGAGGAGATGGTGCAGGCTTAGGGGAATGGTAGGGTTTAGACTAGATGGTGGGGGCATAAGTGTATGGCGGGGTCATGGGGGATGGTGCGGGGCAAAGGGGGTTGGTGGGACCTAGAGGAGATGGTGGGGGGCATAAGGTCATGGTGTTACTGAAGACAAGTTTGGCTGCCTGCTGCTCAAACAGGAAAAAAACAACTCAAAAGTGAAATTGTTGGTGGGATAGGAAGGCAGTTTTATTTAGCCAAAGGAAATGATAGGCTATCCCATCTCAAAGACATAGATTTACTGAGGGGGTTTTACAGGTGGGGTTGAGGAAATGGAATGTGGGAAATACAAAGCAAGAGAGAAAGGGACATGAGCTTTGAGGGCTCTGTGCAAGGAACCAGGTACAAAGCCTCACCATTTTTTATCAAGTTTCTGTTCTTATATCCTTGCTGTTATCTCAGGGCCCTGCAGGACTTTGATGTGCTATGGAGTGGAATCAGCTTCTTTGCAAAGTTCCCTACAGCTTTGCAGAGCTCTGGCTGACTTGGCTGCTGCCCAGGGTCAGCTTCCACACATTTGACCTTGATCACTTCTCAAAACATTGCAAGTCTCAAACAAGCACTGTTCGTTTTGCAAAGTACTGATTAGCTTTTCAACTGCCTTGTTTTTCTATTCAGCAAGATAAGAAGGTCAGGGGATGGGAAGAAAGAGAGGAGAAAAAAACTCCCTTTTAAAATCCCTCCGCCACCCCTGCAGCCCAGGTGGTTTTAGGCCCAACATGGCTTCAGTCCCACTCCAACAGTGATGGGGGGCATAAAGAGATGGTGGGGGGCATAGAGGGATGGTGGCACCTACAGTGGATGTTGGGGGGCATAGTGGCATGGTGGGTGGCCAAGGGGATGGTGAGACCTAGAAGGGATTATGTGAGGCATATGGGGATGGTGGGCAGCCTCGGGGTGGATGAGGTCATGTGATTTGTAGATGTCAAACATCAGGACATTTTGACTAGTGTTATCTGTTTGCCACAATCAAGTCAAAACTTATGTTTGTTTCTAAGATAAATGTGAGGAACAACTGCAGCCAACTTAGAACAAATGTTGTTTTAGAAAACTTGCCCTTGAACTGGCTATTCTTTTCCCCCAACATCATGTGGAGATCCTGTGAGCTCATGGGGTTAATAATACAAGTTTTTTTCCCACCTAATGTCAGTAATATGTTCTTATGAATCATAAATTTTATAGCAAATTAATAGGAGCCTATTTCTGTTCCTTAAAATGCAAAAATTAGGGCTGGCTGGTTAGCTCACTTGGTTAGAGCATGGTGTTGATAACACCAAGGTCAAGGGTTAGGATCCCCATACCTGCCAGCTACCAAAAGAGAAAGCAAAAGTAAATGAGATGAGAAAATTAGACTGAATCACACTTTTACTCATAAATAGTTTCTAAAAGTATGAATAAAACACACTACCATGCCTACGTATATGTAACAGATTCATAACAAGAACATATAAAACATAGTCTTAGGATCTTAAGACAAATTTCTTTGTATAATTCACATGGACTCTGTCAGCGACCTTGTGGAAGTCCTCATTGGCATTTATTTTGCTTCTGGAAACTTTTACGTATGATTTGAAGTTCTATTCATTGTAATTGGCACGTAGTTAATTCTTTTCTTGTAATTGGCACGTAGTTAATTATTTTTCAGTATGTTAAAAACATAATGAATTCTGGGGGATTAGAGGTATCAGCAAAAATTTGAGGAATCAACAAAAACTTCCTGGTTTAAGAAACAACCATATTTGTTCATGATTCTATGAGTCAGCCTTTCAGGCTGGGCTCAGCTGACCAGTACCTATGCTGGTGTCACCTGGGAGCATAGATGAGGCTGTAGTCTTCTGGTGCCTTGACCGAATCTGGTTTCTTAAAGAGGACTTCACTCACACGTCTGGTGGGTTGTGCTGGCTCTTGGCTAGGTCCTGTGTATCCAATGGCAAGGCCCAGGCTTCTTCACAACATGACACTCTTCCAGGAAGGCAAACTCTGTTGGGCCTATACTCTTCAAATCTATGTTTGTATACCATTTGCTGATGTCCCGTTGGCCAAAGCAAGTGAAATGCAAAGGCCAGGGTCATTTTGAGAGGGAAGTATGTGAAGGCATGGATACAGGGAAGCGTGTCATTGGGAATCATTACTGGCAAAGTGTACTACAATCAACAGACATTATATACATTTTCCCCTATACATTGTCAGCAAAAATGTTAGGTTGCAAGATGCATACTTTCCATGAGGTTAAGGTGTAAAAGTGAAGAGATTTCTAGGGAAAATATTACTGTGGAGTCCTGTGTGGTGTGCCCGTACTAGTAGGAAAATATGACGACACCAAGGTCAAGGGCTCAGATTCCCGAATTGGCCAGCAACCGAAAAAAAAACAAAACAAAACAGGAAATAGGAAAATAGTTAACACCACTTAAGCATTTCTCTAAATCTGATTTTAGTGAGGGTATAATCTTTCATTTTTTTTTTATTGTAAGTTACTGAAATAACCGTCCTTAAAATTTTAAATTATTTCTTCACAGTGACATTAATTGTTACTGGATCACTAGCAAATAAATGTTGTTATCAACCAAAGGATAAATCATGGGTTTAATCTCTACCAATGAATAGAATTGTGAGTGCTCCTTCAACAACATCTTTCCTGCCCTTTCTCTTCTAAGGGACTACTGTCCCACAGGGAGGCTTGTTTTTTGTTGTTGTTTTGTTTTTTCCAGCTATTGTGTAGAGAGCTTTGCCCAGAAGAATCTAGGAGCAAGCCTCACCATTTCTCTCAAGACTGCCTCCATCCACCTTCTCTTCCAGCTATAATTCCAGAGTCCTGCTTGTGTTTCCAAGAGTAAAGAAAATGAATACATCTCTGGTAAGTTGTTTATTTATTCCTCAGCTTATTTATTACATTGTATTTTGGAGCTTTATAAGGGTTCATTAATTAAAGTGGAGAAATAAAAATAAACAAAATTCAGCATCAGAGAAATATACATAAACAAGATAAAGTTGGCATGTTGATATAAGCACATTACAAGACCTTAGAGCCATCTAAGTTGAGTGCAAGTTGGTCTCTGGTCTTTCCGTCACTACAGCAAAAAGACACATTGTTACATGATTCGAGGTGATCCTAAGAGGAGAATGTGCTGCATTCTCACGGGATATGAAGTTTGAAACAGTCTTTTCTGGTGACATGCATGGTGTAGTGGACAGCGTTTCACTACCGACCTGGAAATACACTCAGCATTCTGCAGTGGTAATGGTTACCTAGGATTAAATCACACATCAGTTTCTCTGGAGTTACTAAAATAGTGTGGTTCCAGACAGACTGAAAGTCCCCACTTAATGCATGGATACAGCCTGGGATGTGTGGAGGACAGAATCTACTGCAGGTTCTTACATAACTCTCCACACCTTTCAGCTGGTCTGTATATGTGGGTTGTAGCACAATCTAAAGTTACACTTTCTTTTTATTTTTTTTGTGACCGGTAAGGGGATCACAACCCTTGGCTTGGTGTCATCCGCAATGCGCTCAGCCAGTGAGCATACCGGCCATCCCTATATAGGATCTGAACCCGCGGTGGGAGCGCCACTGTGCTCCCAGCGCCTCACTCTCCTGAGCGAGCCACGAGGTTGGCCCAAAAGTTACACTTTCTGATGAACATTTTCATTGCTGATTTGCACTTTACCCCCCCTCAATATAGTCTTAATTCAGTTTTTCAGAAGTTCACTAATATCTTAAATTATCTCCCAGTCCAAAGGCTTTTTATTTGCTTTACCTCACTTGAATCTTCTGCCGCATTTGGAACTCCTGTCCATGATCTTCCCCTGGAAATTCTTCTTTGTTAGTTTCTTACATGACCTTGCTGATGGTTTCTTCTCTTTATTCACTGAATTCCATTTTCTTTTTATCCTTAACACAGCTCATCCACGTGTCCCGTCCTTTTCCCCATTCCTCCCACTCCGCAGCTCAGCTGTCTGTGGTTTGACACTCCTGACTGTATGTCTCTAGCTTGGAGCTCTTTCCCAGCCTTGAGATAATAGTTGAATTATTCTTTGTATCTTCCAAAAGCCACCTCAAGCTCAACAAATCCAAAATGAAAACCACATTCTCTATTCTTCCACTATAATGAGAGTTCTTCAAACATTCAGGGAAAGATTTGTATTGTCTTTTAGTTCTATTTTTCCACAAACTTTTTGAGGTCTGCTCATATATGGTATTACTACTACACAGCAGTCTAGACCCAAACAACCCAAAGGGGATTTTTCCTGGGCTGCTCCTTCTCTCTCAGTTCTAGTCTCCTCTGGTGTCATGTCCTGGTGGTTTTGTTTCTCTGTTTTTAAATTTTTATTCTAATGCCTACATACATTGCTTATAAAGGGGGAGGAACTGTTGATGCTCACAAACAAATACAGTAACTTTCTTTTCACATTGGAAATGTCACTCAGCAAACACTGAAGAGCATGTCTGCTCAGTGATGAGGTTAGATCCCTCCTGATCTGTGTGTGCTAGCAGCCAGCAGCTGTGGTGACAGTCACAGGAGTCAGTGGGAGAAACATGCAGGAGTTAGTGGGATCCATTTGAACAAGAGTCAAGAGAAAGATACAGAACAAAAACAGGGAACACAGGTTTTAATCATTTGTACCTTTTACTGATATTTATTTCAGTGATTTTGTCAATAGTTTATACTAATAGGAAATGGTATGTTTCTAGCTCAGAAATGGCTTATCATGTTTTCAAACACTTTTAAAGATTGTATTTAATTCTGTTATATCAGATAATCACTTAAAATTAGTTAGGGAAGGGCCGGCCTGGTGGCACACTGGAGAGTGTGCCGCTTGGGAGTGTGGTGGCGCTCCCGCCGAGGGTTCGGATCCCATGTGGAGACCGGTTCCCGTTCACTGGCTGAGCGCAGTGCGGTCGCAACACCGAGGGTTGCGATCCCGTTGCCGGTCCCTGGTACGGGCGCGACACCGAGGGTTGCGATCCCGTTACTGGTCAGTAAAAAAAAAAAGACAAAAAGGAAAAAAAAAATTAGGGAAATATAGATTTGAGCATTAATCATACTTATTATGTAATAAAACAGGTTAATGGTTAAAAACAAACTTTTAAAAATATGATAAAACATACACAACATACAATTTGACACTGTAATCATTTTTAAGGTTATCGTTTAGTGACATAAAGTATATTCTCATTAATTTGCAACCCTCACCACCATCCATCTACAGAATTTTTTATCATCTGCAAAGCAAACTCTACTCATGAAACACTGAATCCCTGTTCCCCTCTGATCCTGGACCTGGCAAGCATGATTCTGCTTTCTGTCTCTAAATTTGTCTATTCTAGGAACCTCATATAAGTGGAATCATACCATAGTTGTCTTCTTGTGACTGGCTTATTTCATTTAGTATAATGTCTCCGTGGTCCATCTATGTTATAGCATTTGCCAATATATATTTTTTTTAATTTTTAAAGCTCAATGATATTTCATTATATGTATAGATCACATTTGTTTATCTATTCACCCTTCTGTGGATGCTTGGGTTACTTCCTCATTTGGGCCACAGCGAATAATCCTGTTGTGGACATCCCCGTGCTAAGGTCTGTTTTAATCCCTGCTTTCACTTCTTTTGGGTTCATACCTAGAGGTGGAATTGATGGATCATATGATAATTCTATGCTTATTAGACTTTTCAAGAATTTCTGTAACATCTTCTACACTTTATATTCCCCCCCAGCAATGCGTTAGGGTTGCAGTTTCTCCACATCCTTGCCAACACCTGCTGTTTTTTTCTTTATAATGGTGTGATGTGACATTTTATTGTGTTTTTGATATGCATTTTTTTAATAACTAATGAAGTTGAGCCTTTTCATGTGTTTATCAGCAATTTGTATATCTTCTTTTGTCCGATTTTTTTTTTTTCCCCTTTTTGTCTTTTTTCGTGTCCGGCAACGGATCGCAACCCTCAGCGTCGTGCCCATACCGGACTGGGACCGGCAACGGGATCGCAACCCTCGGTGCTGCGCCCGCACCTCGCTCAGCCAGTGAGCGGGAACCGGTCTGTATGTGGGATCCGAACCCTCTGCGGGAGCGCTGCCGCGCTCCCAAGCGGCGCACTGTAGCAGTGCGCCACCGGGCCGGCCCTTTTGTCCGATTTTTAATCTTGTTTTTGAGTTGTAGGATTTATACACACGCACACACAGGCATACATTCTGGATGTTTATCTCTCATGAGATACATGGTTTGCAAATATTTTCCCCAATTTGGTGGGTTATCTTTTCAACCTGTTGATAGTGTTATTTAAATCGGGAAAGATTTGAATTTTATACAGTTCGTCTTATTTTTATTGTTATTCTTGTTTATGACTTTGGTGTCATGCTAAATACTCTTGCCAACCCCAATGTTATACAGTTTCCCACTTGTTTTTTCTTAACTGAACATGTTATGTTCTCCCCTATAGTTTTGTATCATAACATAAAATATGAGATGATTGTTATTCATTTATTTAGAAACTAACATTCAATCTAAATTTCAACATTCCATGTTTCCAATTAGTGTTCTATCTTGGATTGTAATAAGTTTATTAGTGTTCCAAATATGCCAGATTCTATTGGTTAAGGAAGTTGCTAAGACCAGCCTGCATTTGAGGGAATTAGTCTTCACCTCACAAGTGAGAGTGGGAAAGAATTTGTGGCTGCCTTTAATGTATCACAAGTGTCATTGTTACAATACTTTTGGATCAACATTTATTCTCTCTCTCTTTTTTTTTACACTTTTTCTATACTCACAGATTATTTACAAAAGTATTCTTAGTTTTTTAAAAAATATATTTAAAGCTGTGCATTAGTTTGTTTTGTGTTACTGTAAGAGAATACCTGAAACTGGGTGATTTATAAAGAAGAGAGGATTATTTGGCTTATGATTCTGAGACAGCTGTATCTGGCATGGGCCTCACGGTGCTTCTACACATGGCAGAAAAGTGGCAGGCAGCTGGCAGGTACAAGAAGATCACATGGCAAGAGAGGAAGCAAGAGAGAGAGAGAGGAGGTGCCAGGGTCCTATAAACAACAAGCTCTCACAGGAGCTAATAGAGCGAGAACTCACTCATTACTCCCCCCTCCCCCAGGGAGAGCATTAATCCATTCATAAGGGATCCACCCCCATGACTCAATCAATTTCCAACACCGCCACATTGGGGATCAAATTTCCACATGAGTTTTGGAGGAGACAGCACATCCAAACTCCAGCAGGCTGTTATAGATTTCTTTTTTTTTTTCTTGATTTCTCATTTAATTTTATTGTGGTCAGAGAACACACATTATAAGATTTCAGTCTTGAGACTTGTTTTATCAGTCAGCCTATGTTCTGTTTGGGTAAGTGTCCACACAGTGCTTTATAAATTTCAGTCAGGTTAGGAGAGTGTCATCCATGTTTATATTATTTTTGATGTCGTATCTGTTTGTCCCATCTATTCATTAATTGCCCAACTGCAATTGTGTATTTTTGAGTTTCTTGTTTAGTTGTGTGGGTTCTGTTTTATATATTTTTAGGCACATATATATTTATAAATATTATAACCTCCTGGTATATGATCCATTTATTGTTGTGAAAGGCCTTTCTTTATCTGTGGTAATACATTCTGTGTTGCATTTTATTTTGTCTAGTGTAAGACCTCCACCTGAGCTCTTTATTATTAGAGTTTATGTACATCTTTTTTTTTTTAATCATTTTACTTTCAGTCAGTGTCTTTGTATTCAAAGTATGTCTCTGGATAGCATAGTGTTGAGTTTGTTTTTCTTTTTTTTTAAATGGATCTGACAATTTCTGCCTTTACATTAGTATTTATTCAATTTACATTAAACTATTAATATGGTTGGATTTAGAACACAAAGAGAAGCTCATGTTCAAAAACTCGATGAATTCTACGAAACATTTGGAGAAGATATAGTATCAATTCTTCCCATACTCTCCAAAAAGTAGAAATAGAGACACTTATAAACTCATTTAATGAGGTATTATTATGATAATAAAACCATACAAAGTCATCACAAGAAAAGAAACGTTCTGACCAATGTATCTTGTGAATATAAATGCAAAAGTCTTCAACAAAATACAAGCAAACATAATCCAGCAACATATAAAAATAATCATACCGTATGACCAAGTTGGATTCATCTCAGTAATACAAGGTTAGTTAATAGCCAAAAATATTTAATACACCATATCAATACAATAACAAAACCACATGACCATCTCAATAGGTACAAAAAATGTTTTGACAAAATTCAACTTTCTTTCATGATGAAAACATTCAACAAAGTAGGAATAGAATGTATCAGGCTCAAACTGATAAACAGTATATGAAAAACTCACAGCTAACATCATCCTTAATGGTGAAAAGCTGTACACTTATTTACTGAGATCACTATCAAGATAAATATATCCATTCTCACCACATCTGTTTATTATTGTACTAGAGGTGTTAGCCAGGACTGTTCAGCAACAGATATAAATAAAAGGCATGTTGATTGAAAAGAAAAAAGTTCAATTATTTTTGAGGCAAGATGGCTCTGGGAAGATCAAGGCTGAGTTCCCTGAATCTGCAGAATAATCACAGAGGGGCTGTTGTAGGATCAGAGAAGACACAGGAATTTGAACAAGGCAGGGCATATTTTAGGAAAAGAGAGAACCCAGCGATAGGTCTTGGTGAAGAGTCCAGCCTCTCCACCCACCCCCATCCACCCACCCCAAAACATNTTAAATTATTAATATAGCTGAATTTAGAACACAAAGAGAAGCTCATGTTAAAAAACTTGGTGAATTCTACCAAACATTTGGAGATTTAGTATCAATTCTTCCCATACTCTCCAAAAAGTAGAAGCAGAAGGGACACTTCCAAACTCATTTTATGAAGTCAGTATTATCATGATAACAAAACCATACAAAGTCATCACAAGAAAAGAGACATTCTGACAAATATATCTTATGAATAAAATATAACAGTCCTCAACAAAATACAAGCAAACAAAATCCAGCAACATATAAAAATAATTATACTGTATGACCAAGTTGGATTCATCCCAGGAATAAAAGGTTGGTCAACAGCCAAAAATAATTTAATGTGTCATATCAGTACAATAATAAAATCACATGACCATCTCAATATGTACAAAAAAAAGTTTTGACAAAATTCAACTTCCATGATGAAAACATTCAACAAAGTAGGAATAGAAGGTAACAGGTTCAAGTAATAAAGAGCATACAAAAAACTCACAGCTAACATCATCCTTAATGGTGAAAACCCATATACTTATTTCCTGAGATCAGTATCAAGATAAATATATCCACTCTCACCTCATCTGTTCATTATTGTACTAGAGGTGTTAGCCAGGACTACTCAGCAACAGAAATAAATAATAGGCATCTGCATTGAAAAGAAAAAAGTTCAATTATTTTTAGAGGCAAGATGGCTCTGGGAAGATCAAGGCTGAGTTCCCTGAATCTGCAGAATAATCACAGAGGGGCTGTTGTAGGATTAGAGAAGACACAGGAATTTGAACAAGGCAGGGCATACTTTAGGAAAAGAGAAAACCCAGGGATAGGTCTTGGTGAAGAGTCCAGCCTCTCCACCCACCCCCATCCACCCACCCCAAAACATAACATTTTTTTCACACACAAACCACATTCTACATTTGAGTTCAAATCAACCTGAATGACTCAAATGAGGCATTTTCCTTTTGGGGGGAGTTGAGGCCTTTTCCTGTTTGGGGAGGAACAGTGGTGATAGTGGCAACTCTCAGAAGCCCCTGTGCTTTTGCCCCCCAAACTTAATCCCCATTGTAACTGTTGAGAGTGGGAAATCTGATTATGGTAATTGAAACGGGGCTTTGAAGAGGTGATTGTAGGACCATACCACAGTGAATGGATTAATAATGGTGGTCAGGAGCATGGTTCTGAGGGCTTTAAGAGGAGAGCACATGAGAGATTCTCTCTCTCTGCTCCCCCATTTTCTGCCGTGTGAGACTCCTGCATTGACATAAAGCCAACACCAAAGAAGACCCTCACCAGATATGTTCCCTAGACTTTGGATTTCCCAGCCTCTGAAATTGTAAGCAATAAATTTCATTTTCTTATGTTACCCAGTTCCAGGTATTTTGTTGTAAGTAATACAAAAAACTGATACCAGGAGTAGGGTGCTGCTTAAAACAAATAACTTGAAAATCTGGAAGCAACTTTGGAACTGGTCGTTGAGGAGAGGCTGGAAAAATTTGAAGGAACAGCCTAGAAAAAGCCTAAGTTGGAGTTTAGAAGACAAAATCAGGGAAGGTTTGGAATGTTTTAGAGACTGGTTAAATGGTGGTGACCTAACCATTGTAAGGAGGTCTCAGATAGAAATAAGAAGGGGGGTTTTTGGAAATGGGCAAAAATCAACCTTGCTATGAACTGTCAAGGAATTTGGCTGTGTATTGTTTATGCCCCAAAGTTTTATGGAATGTGGAACTTCAAGGTGCTGAACTAGGGTATTTGGCAGAAGAAATTTCTAAGCAGAAAAGCCTTAAGGAAGCTGCATGGCTACTTGTAACAGCCTAAACTGAGTTATGGTGGCAAAGTCATGACCTAAAGCCAGAATTTAAGAGAAGCACATCATGAAGATTTGGAAAATTTGCAGTCTAGCCCTGTGGTAGAGAAAACAGAGCATTTTCAAGAAAACAATGAAATGGTATAGCCCAGTGACTGTTTGCTAACGAGATTAGAACAGAAGAAAGGAATTATCAGGAGAAGGAAAAAAAATACCTTGAAGGCATTTCTGAGATCTAAGAGGCTGCATGTTCCATTACAGGCCCAGAGAACTAGGAAGGCAGAATGGTATTGGGGAACAGGCCCAAGATGCCCTCCTCAGGCTCACTGCCCAGGGCCATCTCAGGGTGCTGCTGTGGGAAGCAGCTGCTTCTGCTGCTCCAAGCATGGCTAAATTGTTCCCAGGCATGGTTGGACCCACAACTTTGGAAGATACAAGCCAGAAGCCACATGGTGTTAGGTCTTCAGGTTCTTGGAATGCGAGAGCTGTGAGGGCTTCCATCCTGATTTCCAAGAATGTATGGAAAAGCCTGGGGGCTCAGGAAGAGATCTGTCATGGTGCAGACTCATTGCATAGAGCATTTGGTAGAGCTATGCTGATGGAGTTTGGATGTGTTGTCCCCTCCAAAACTCATGTGAAAATTTGATCTCATATGTGGCAGTGTTGGAAACTGATTGAGTCTTGGGGGAGGATCCGTCATGAATGGATTAATGCTCTCCCTGGGGGAGGAGGGGTAGTGAGTGAGTCCTTGCTCTATTAGTTCCCATGAGAGCTGATTGTTTAAAGGACACTGGCACCTCTCTCTCTCTCTCTCTCTCTCTTGCCATGTGATCTCTTTGTACCCACCAGCTGCCTGCTGCTTTTCCACCATGAGTAGCCTGAGACCCATGCCAGAAGCAGCTGTCCCAGAATCATAAGCCAAATAAACTTCTTTCCTTTATAAATTACCCAGTCTCAGGTATTTCTGTTATAGCAACACAAAACCGACTAATACATATGCCAAGAGGAAATGTGAGGTCAGAGTAGCAGCAGCAGAATCCCATGAAGGCCAACCCTACTGGAGCCATGGCACTGGGAACACCATAGAGACCCCAGACTTGTGAAGAGTTCAGCGTGCAGCCACAGCCTGTGAGAGCTGAAGCGTGGCCACAGACCAGGAATGTAATAGAAGAGGAGTGACTTGAGGACCCAGCCCTCACATCAGCATGCAGGGGGCGCTGAACATGGAGTCAAGGTATGTGATTCACCCACTCTAAGATTTAATGCCTGCCCTGCTTTGTTTTGGACTTGCTTAGAACCTGTTACACCTTTCCTCTGGTCTGTTTCTCCCTTTTTGAATTTGAATATGTACCCTATGCTTGTCTCACTATTGTATCTTGACATTAGATAACTTGTTTTGATTTCACAGATGGGACCTTGAGACTTTGGACTTTTGGGTTGAACAAATTACAACTTTGGGGCTATGGGGATGAAATGAAGGTATTTGTATGTAAAGAGCACATGAGTTTTGGGGGCCAGGAGTGGAATGTCTTGGGTTGAGTGTCCCCCCAAACCTTAATCCCCACTGTAACTGTTGAGAGTGGGAAATCCAATTATGGTAATTGGAAGGTGGGGCATTGATGAGGTGGTTAGGTTGTCAGACCATGCTGTAGTGAATGGATTAATAATGGTGGTCAGGGACATGGTTCTGAGGGCTTTAAAAAGAGAGCACATTAGAGACTCTCTGCTCCACCATTTTCTGCCATGTGAGACCCCTGCATTGCTGTAAAGCCACCACCAAAGAAGATCATCACAAAGAACAGAAACAAACTAATACACCCTGTGTGAAACTCCTTGCTTGGTTTGTGTCAGAAATTAGGGAAGAAAAGGCAAAGTTACTGTCTGTATTAGTCAGTTTGTGTTGCTTATAATAAAATACTTGGAACTGGGTAATGTATAAGAAAATGAAATTTATTGCTTACAGATTCAAAGGCTGGGAAGTCCAAAGTCCAGGGAACACGTCTATTGAGGGTCTTGGTGGTGGCAACAGTGACACAGGGGTCTCACATGGTAGAAAATGGTGGAGCAGAGAGAGACTAACCTCTCATGTGCTCTACTTTTAAAGCCCTCAGAACAACACCCTTGACCACTTATTAATCCACTCACTGTGGCATGGATGCTATCGTCTAATCACATCTTTAAGGCCCCACCTTCAATTACCATAATAGAATTTCCCACCCTCAACAGTTACAGTGGAAATTAAGCTTCTAATATATGAACATTGTGGGACACAATCAATCCACAGCATTCCACCCATGGCTCCCAAAGTTCATGTCTTTCTCACAGGTAAATACATTCATTCCATCCCCAAAGTCTTAACTTGTTTCAACTCAAAAGTCCAAAGATCAAAGTCCCACCTATGAATTCAAAACAAGTTATCTATTTCTAAGATACAATAGTGAAACAAACATAGGGTACATATTCCCACTCAAAAAGGGAGAAATAGACCCCCCAACAGTGGGTAACTGATTCCAAACAAGTCTGTAATCTTGCAGGGCAGGCATTAAATCTCAAAGCTGGTGAATCATGTACCTTGACTCCATGTTTGACATCCTCTGTATCCCGGTGGTGTGGTTGGGTCCCTAAGTCCTCATGCAGCTCTGTGTCTATGGCTTTCCTGGTCTGAGGCCATGCTTCAGCTTTTGCAGGCTGATATTGCACACTGGTAGCTCCACAATTATGGGGTCTCCATGGTGATCCCACTCTCATGGCTCCACTAGGCATGGCACTGATGGGGTTTCTCTGCTGCAACCCCATGTTTCCACTTTACATTGCTCTAGCAAAGGGTCTGTGCAGTGACTCTGCCCCTGTGACAGATCTCTTCCTGGGTCCCCAGGCTTTTCCATGCATCCTTTGAAATCCAGGTGTAAGCTCCTAAGCCTTCACAGTTATGACATTCTGCAAGCTTGCAGATTAACACCACATGGATGCCACAAATGCTTCTGGCTTGTGTTTTCTAAAGCTGCAGGTCCAACCACTCCAGGGGCCAATTTAGCCACAGCTGGAGCAGCCAAAGCAGCTGGGGTGCTGTTGTGGGGAGCAGCATCCTGAGGTGGTCCTTGGCAGTGAGCCCATGGAGGGCCCTTGGGCCTGTTCTCCAAAACCATTCTGTCTCCCTAGGCCTTTAGGCCTTTAATGGAAGGGTTGGCTGCAGAGACTTCTGCAATGCCTTCAGGGCCTTTTTCTCCTCCTCTTGATGACTCCTTTCTTCTGTACTCATCTCTTTCGCAGAGGACCCCAGGACTATATGCTAGCTTTTCTGGCCAGGCTTAAAGTTTTCCAACTTCTCACCCTCTGCTTTCTTTTGAATTATGAATTCTGGCTTTACCTTATGCCTTTTCTGCCATAACTCAGGGTAGGGAGTTACAAGTAGCCATTCAGCTTCCTTAATGCTTTGCTGCTTAGAAATTTCTGCCAAATACTCTGGCTCACAACTCTTCAGTTCCAACTTCCACAATTCCTAGGGCATAAACACAATCCAGCCAAGTTCCTCACCAGTTTATAGCAAGGGTGATCTTTACCCCAGTTTCCAAAAAGTCCCTTCTTATTTACATCTGAGACCTCCTTATAATGGTCTTTATAGTCCATGTTTCCATAAGCATTCTGGTAGGTCACCACCATTTAAACAGTCTCTAAAACATTCCACACTTTCCTTGGTTTTCTTGCTTTCATCTAAGTCCTCTAAATTCCAACCTTTGCCCAACTCCCAGTTCCAAAGCTGCTTTCACATTTTCAAGTATTTGTTATAAGAAACACCCCACTTCTCTGTTACCAATTATCTGTATCATTCAATTTCTGTTGATTATAACAAAATACTTGGAACTGGGTAATTTATACAAAAATTAAATTTATTGCTTACAGTTTTGTAGGCTTGGAAGTCTAAAGTCCAAACACATCTATTTAGGATATTGGTGGTAGCAACAGTGACCGGGGGTTTCACATAGTTGAAAATGGTAAAGAAGAGAGAGTAACTTCTCGTGTGCTCTTCTTTTGAAGCCCTCAGAACAATGCCCCTGACCGCCATTATTAGTCCATTCACTGTGGCGTGGTCTTACAATCCAATCACCTCTTCAGAGCCCCACCTTTCAATTGCAATAATAGAATTTCCCACTTTCCACAGGTACTTTGGGAATTAAACTTTGAATATATGATCTCAGGAGGACACAATTCAATCAATACACAGCAATGTCTTATCTCACAAAAAAACAAGTAAGGATTTGATAGATAGGTAGATGGATGAATGAATAGAACTTGGGACTTTGGGTAAATAGTTATTAGACACTGGCATGTAAATTAGAATAAAAATTATGGAATTCATCTACTGTATGCCCCTGCTATTTTATTCCAGTATACACTAGAGCAGTTTCCCTCTGAGTAATGTAATTCATTGAAGACTCACAAATTAGTTCACTGGGTGAGAACAAACATCTATTTAATAGATTTGAAGAGAGTTACTGTGTTTATTTTATTTATTTATCTTTTATTTTGTGGATGGCCTGTATGGGGATCTGAACCCTTGACATTGGTGTTATATCATAGTGCTCTAACTACCTGAGCTACCTGGCCAGCGCCCATGTTAATTTCTTGATTGGTAACAAACTTAAAGTAAAACAGAGACTTGATTGTTCATGCTTTAGAATACATCATAAAAAATATATATGGGTTCTATAACTACAATACTCTTTGTAAACTTAAAAGGTTAAGGCTAATTGTTAGTATCATCAACTGCTTCACCCACACTTGTATTTCCCCATTCATTTCAGATGTGTCAGCTCCTCAAACCAGGATTTAATAGAGAAGCAGACTGTCACACACTGTCACATGGGTAGGGGCCAGTACTGGCCATCAGGTCATTGTCTACAGGCAGCAGGACTGACTCGCTTGAAACAAAGGAAACTTCCTCAGTTGGTTCCTAGTGGACTGTGCAGAGGCTTGTGGGAAATGTAGGCTAGACCTCCAATGACATCATTTAGATCATGAGGAATTTTTCAGGTTCCTTCTGCATATGTGCCACTCCTCAGACTTCCTTCAGCTTCACCCAGAAATCTGGACACTGCTGGCTCTGCTGATGCTGCTCCACAGACTCTGGGGTTGGAATCTGCATCCTAGTAGTAATGCGGGGGGAAGGGAGGAGACTTGGGGGGCAATGGAGGCAAGACAGGAGTCCCAGGACTTGATGGAACAGAAACCCCAGTGGGTCTCAAGAAGGCAGGGCCTGATGTTAGACTAGGGCAGTGCTTTCCATGGCTGCTCTGTCAGGAGATGTTGAACTTTCTTGATGAAGCTCAGTCCCTACTGAGCTGTGCTTCTGGCCCACACATGTGGTGATGGCCTTAGGAGTCCAGGGAGAAAGCATTTGGGAGAAAGTATTTGGGGCACATTTGAACAAGAGTTAATAGAAAGAGATGAATGCAAAGAATAAAAACAGTACAGATTATCATAATTTGTACATTTTGCTTCTTTAAACTATGTCAGTGATTCTATCTCTGGTTTCCATTAATATGTAGTTGTACACAGTTAAAAAAAGCCCATATTTTAAACTATTTTTTATTGAAATATAATTTGTGGGGTACACAGTGGAATGTCAGTACTGTGTACAGTATTGATTATCAATTCAGGGTAATTAGTATATCATTGTTACAAGACAAAATCGTTCTTCATGACCCTTAACCAGTTCTCACTGATCCCCTCCCCCTCTCCCATGCATTATTTCTGTTTCTGTGCCTGGCTTATATCACTTAACATAGTTTTCTCCAAGCTCATTCATGTTGCTGTGAATGGCAGAATTCCATTTTCTTTTTTATGGCTGAATAGTATTCAATTGTGTATGTATACCACATTTTCCTTATCCAGTGTCCATATTTTGGCTATTGTAAGTAGAGCTGTGATAAACATGGGAGTTCAGGAGTTCCTTTGGTATGATGACTTTCATTCCTTTTGGTATATACTCAGTAGTGGGATTGCTGGATTGTATGACATTTTTATCTGCAGTTGTTTGAGGAACCTCCATGCTGTTTTCCATAATGGCTGTGCTAATTTAAAGTCCCACCAACAGTATAGAAGAGTTCCCCTTTCTCTGCATTCTTGCCAGAATTTTTGTTTTCTGTCTTTTTGATAATAGCCATTCTAACTGGGGTGATATGATATCTCAGTGTGGTTTTGATTTGCATTTCCCTGATGGTAAGTGATGTACAACAAAAGATGGGTAAATCTGTGGTGAGTTGTTTCTTTATTCCTCATTTTTTTCACTGTATTACTTGGGTATTATGAGGAGCATGAATTAAAATGGAAAAGTAGAAATGAGTAAACCTCGGTTTGAAGGAAATGTACATAGTTTTTAAAAAGTCTGCATATAGATATAGCAAAATATAAGACTTCAGAGTCATCTCAGTTGAGTAAAAATTTGTCTCTGGTCTTTCTGATGCCATTTCAAAAAGGCAGACACTTTTTTACATGATTGGAATGGAGAGAATATGCCAAATTCTCATGGGATAATGAGGATTTATGGGCACTAAATTCTGAAATACCCTCTCAGAAAGTTTTTGACTGCCAACCTGGAAATAAACACCTAGCTTTCCACAGTGGAAATGGTTAGTGAGTGCTAAGGCACATGTTGCAAAATAAGCAGTCTGTAAGGTTTCATGTAATTTAAGACTTTCTCACCCACATAATTTGTTAAAAATATACTGAGTTCTGGGGGCTTACATGTATCTTTTAGCATTTGATGTGTAAGAAGAAATCAAAACGCAATGGTTTAAAATATCAGGGCATTTTATTTTCTTGAAGTTCTGTGGATCCACATGTTGGGTGTACTCATTTGGGCAGTTCTCCTGCTAGCATTGCCTGGATGCAGCTTTCATCACCTTGTGCTGTGATTGAAGCTGTTGGTTCAGGATGGCTTCACTCACATGCCCTGTGGTTTGTGTACAGGTTTGGAGGACTGTTCTTGATTCATAGATAAAATGTGAAATTATCACTTAAATTACAGTGAAATCCAGTGCCTATTCTGTAGTCTTTTTCTAACTTGAATCTTCTGCCACATTTGAAACTGCTGTTCTTGATCTTCTCTTGGAAATTCTTCTGTGTTAGGTAGTTTCTCTTATGCCTTTACTGATGGTTTTCTCTCTTTTCCCTGAATTCTTCTCCTTTCTTCTTCTTAACATAGCTCATCACAGTGCTTCATTCTGGGTGCTGTTCTTCTCACTGTGCTCTTCTTCTGGACTGATTCATTCCTCTGTTGTTTGCACACTGGGTTCTCTTTAACTTCTTCCCTTTTCTCTTTCTTCCCTTTTTCTTGGATCACAGGTTGAACTCTCTGTTGACTGCTTTTTGTAGCTATTAAAAATGACCTTAAGGTCAATGAATCCAAAATGAAAAGTTGTCTACTTCTTTTCTCTTACATGTGGTACCATCCAGGCAGTGACCCAAGCCAGTGAAATGGGATGTTTCCTGGATGCTTCCCTGTTTCTTGTGTCTAATCCTTTGTGGTGTCCATTTTGTTTGCTTGTTCTTTTCATTTCATTCTAATTTCTATATACACTGCCTGTATAGGGGGAAGAGGTGTTGGTACTTATAAGGACAATAACTTTGTTCCATTGGAAATATTCTTGTAAAAACCTGAAGGGCATATATCCCGGGTGATGAGGTTCAATCCCTGGTGACCTGTGTTTCTAACCAGCACCTGTGGTGACATGCTTAAACCTCTGAGGTGAGAAAACCTTCCAGAGTCAGTGGGATACGTTTGATGAAGAGCCAATAAAAAGACATGCAAAGAATAAAAACAAATTGCAGATTTACATAATTTGTACATTTTGCTTCTGTAAATTTATATCAGTGATTCTATGTATAGTTTCTCTACTGTACACTTGTCTTTCTAATTCAGGAAGACTTGTCATGTTTTTAAACTTTCTTACAGATTGTATTTTATTCTCCTATTTCAGGTAATCACTTAGAAATGAATGAAAAAAATAGTTGTCTGTGTAAGTCATTAGTATTACACTAGAACCATAGCTAACACTTGGTTAAGAAAGAACAGTGACAAAGTAGTTAACTGAAAGTTGACATTCTCAACTAGAGTTTTTTTTTTTTTTTTTTTTCCTCTTTTTGTCTTTTTTCATGTCCGGCAACGGAATGAAACCCTCAGTGCCGCGCCCGTACCGGACCGGGACCGGCAACGGGATCGCAACCCCTGGCGTCGCACCCGCACCTCGCTCAGCCAGTGAGCGGGAACCGGTCTGTATGTGAGATCTGAACCCTCGGCGGGAGCGCCGCCACACCACAGGGCCGGCCCTCAACTAGAGTTTGAGATGTAACATAAGGTGTGAAATGCTGGCTTTATTTATTTTGAACCTAACGTTCAATGTGAACCTACATACTTCCTGTTGCATATCAGAATACTATCTATGGTCTCTAATAACTTATTTGGTTTTCCAATGATCAGATGTGTAACAAAGTGGCACAAAACTTAGTTGCTTAGAATAAGAATTTCTTCCTTACTCCATATTGGAATGTTGTAGGTAAGCCTATAAAAGGGCAGTGTGGTTTGCCTGTTGCATGATGTGTCTGGTCTCACATGGAGGAACACTAGTGGCTGGGAACATTGGGCAGGCCTCTATCCCTCTATTTGTGGCCAGCTGGGCTTCCTCAGAATCTGGCAGCTTCAGAGTAGCCAATTCTGTCTGGCTTCTCCAAGGACAATTGTCCTAGAGGCTCAGGCAGAGGCTCTGAGGCTTCTGGTTATCACTACTCAGATCCAAACCATGTCTCCCACCACATTATCTTAGTCAAACACATCACTAAAAGCATCCCTGATTCAAGAGGAAGGTAATTATATTACACCTCTCAATAAAAGGAATAAATAGTAAGGCTTTGTAGTAGTCTTTAATAGACCACAGTTTTCTCTCTGGCCAGAAATTTCTACCACATGCAAAATATACTTTGCCCCTCTCAAGAGCCCTAGAAATCTTCTGCTGTTATACAGTTGGCTGAAAACCCAAGTCAGTCATGTCCAGTGGCCTGTTATCTTCATCTCCTCAACATGTGGCCAGCTCAAAGTGAGGCAAATGGCATAAACATTTGGGCACTTCCCTTTAGGTGGTAAGGGGTGGTACCCCATAGGCACTGGCCTGAGCAGTTAGTTATGCTCATTGGGCACCTGGTTTAGTTCTTTGATTAGGGCCCATGTTGGTCTCTGGGAAAAATTCCACCTACTTCTGCACTGCATTTTTTTAAATGCCTGAGTGTACAGTGGAACAATTTGCCTAATGTTAGATTATAGTACTTGAAAATGCAATGACCCTTTCAAAATTTTTTTCTGATTCTGTCCTTTTGATACAAGAAATTACCCTGTGTACATCTTTAAAAAGCATGGGCTTCCTTTGTGCTATAATCCGTTATACCAATGCTACCTCTGTTTTAGGTCCTTTTTTCTGTGGCCTTCCCTTCTCTCTGAGGCGGCTATTTTAAGAAGTTTTATTGTTTATCTGGCACTGTCTATGTATCACTCTCTATGGTACTTAGAATATTGGTAATATTTTTGGTTTTTTTGTTTTGTTTTATAAAACACTGTGATTTTGCCACAAAGTAGTTTGTGTCTTTGAAAATATTTTGTTGGAAAAACTTTGGATTGAAAAGTAGTTTTATTTCCAACTCAGCAAGTTCTGGCTCCTTTACATTTTCTTTAAATTTTGTTTGGAAATTGAACATCTTTCTTTGTTTTATTGTTATTTATTTATTGATGGGTCTGTGTGGAGATCCAAACCCTTAATGTTGGTGTTATTAAAACCGTGCTCCAACCATCTTAATGATCTGGCCAGCAAGCCATCTTTAGTTTATCTCTCTTCTCATATTTTCTCAGTGACAGAGAGAGGAAAACAGGTAGCACTTTTCCCATTGTTCACAAAAGTCTCCTTCAGTAGACCCCTGAGAGGGTGAGATATCCTTTCCATTTACCATGCTATGGGAGGAAATAGTGTGGCCCACATCCTTCAGTGCTCCAATTATTTCTGGTAAATATATTTTGTGCTGAAGCTTCTTTTGTCTAGTATTAATATTTCCATTTAAGCTTTTCATAATTAGTGTTGTGTAGTATTTTTAATATAATTTTATTTTTTAACTTTCAGTCTGTTTGTGTCTTTGTATTTAAAGTGTATGTCTCTGGATAGCATATTGTTGGGTCTTACTTTCCTATCACATCTGATAGTTTTTGCCTTAAGTAGGATATTTAGACTAACTCCATTTAATCTAATTATTATGAAGGGTAGATTCAGGTCTGCCATGTTGCTATTTTTAGTTGTAGTTGTTGTTGTCTCATCTGCCTTTTTTTTTTTTTAAATTTTGTCAATATACACTGTATATGATTATTATGACCCGTCACCGACACCTCCCTCCCTCCTCCCTCTCTCCCCTCCCCCCCAAGAATGTCCTTTCCGTTTGCTTGTTGTAACAACTTCATGGAGGTATAGTTGTTATATCTTCTTCCTCACCCCACCCCCCCCTGGTTTTTTTTTTTTTTTGTGTGTGTGTGTGTATGTGGGTGAATTAGTTTGTTTGTTTTTCTTTTTTTTTTTATTTTATTTTATTTTTTTTTTAGCTCCCACCAATGAGTGAGAACATGTGGAATTTCTTTTTCTCTGCCTGACTCGTTTCACTCAATATTATTCTCTCAAGGTCCATCCATGTTGTTGCTATATTTCCCACAAAAACAAATATTATGGGAGATCACCACCACATGACCAACTCTACAAGATATTCTCAAGGGAATACTGCATCTCATATCTGAACAACACTAATCATTACCATCAATACAAAAGAAAGAATAAAACAAATTAATAGAACAAAGGTGCTAATGTTAAAGAGAAAAAAACTTCTATCTAACCACCTCAAAAACAACAAACACAGAGCGCATACAGAGCAGAGACACGTCCAGCAGGGGAGGTGGAAACTCCATAGAGACCACACACCCTGTGGGGTTGGTGCCATGCGATCCAGCAGGTAGGCTTCATCGCCGCCACCTGGCTCCATCCCCAGCCCAGCCCAGTGTGCATGGAGCAGGGAGATGTACAGCAGGGGAAGTGGAAGCTCCACAGAGACCACACACCCTGCGGTACCACCCCGTGACCCAGCAGCCCAGCTGAGTGCATGCTGACCACAGAGGTGGCTCCACAGAGAGGCCCAAGACCCAAGCGAACACACACACAAGGCACTAGTGGCCAACAGAGCAGACACTGAGATAGCCATACCAAATTGGCAACCCAGCAACATCTTAGTCAGACAATAATGTCAAACCTGTGGACTGTGAAACCCCCTGCCAGAATGAATAAACATCAAGGAAAAGATACCAGAAATACAAAAAATCAAGAAAGTACACCACCAAAGGGTAATAACTCTCAAGCTGTAGATCCTATAGAACAAGAAGCCCTTGAAATGTCTGAGAAGGAATTTCGAGTGATAATTCTAAGGAAACTGAATGACGTACAAGAAAACTAAGCTAGACAACATGATGAAACAAGGAAAAGTATACAGGACCTGAAGAGGAGAAATGTATAAAGAAATCAATGCCCTGAAAAAGAATGTAGCAGAGCTTGCTGAACTGAAGAATTCATTCACTGAAATAAAAAACACAATGGAGAGTTTAACCAGCAGGCTTGCAGAAGTTGAAGAGAGAACCTTTGGACGTGAAGATGGGCTGTTTGAAATAACACAGGCAAACAAACAAAGATAAAATAAATAAAAGAAAGAAAAGAAAAAAGAATCAAAGGCATTGAAGAAAATCTGAGAGAGAGATCAGACAACCTTAAGTGCCCAAATATCCAAGTCATGGGTATTCCAGAAGGGGAGGAAAAAGGAGATTGCATTGAAAACATATTCAACAAAATAGTGACAGAAAACTTCCCAGGTATAAGAAAAGTCACAGATCTTCAGATTCAGGAAACTCACAGATCCCCAAACGCATTCAACCCAAAAGGGTCTTCTCCAAGACATGGTGTAGTCAAATTGGCAAAACTCAAAGACACAGAGAGAATCTTAAAAGCTGCAAGAGAGAAGCGTCATATCACCTATTAGGGAGCCCCAATCAGGCTAACATCAGACTTTTCATCACAAACCCTAAAAGCCAGAAAGGAATGGGATGATATATTCAAAATACTAAAAGACAGAGATTGCCAGCCAAGACCCTGCAAGGCTATCCTTCCAAAATGAAGGGCAAATAGTATATTTCTCAGACAAACAAAAACTCTGGGAGTTCACCACCACGCTAATACCATAATAGCAGGGGACCTGAACACCCCAGTGTCAATATTGGACAGATCATCTAGGCAAAGAATCAGAAGAGAAAAACAAGGTGTATACAATACTCTAGGCCAATTATACTTGACAGATATCTACAGAACATTCCATCCAACAACCTCAGAATATTCATTCTTCTCATCAGCACATGGATCATTCTCCAGGATAGATCACATATTAGGTCACAAATCAAGTCTCAACAAATTGAAAAAAATTGGAATTATCCCATGTATTTTCTCAGACCACAATGGATAAAAATTAGAAATCAATAACAAATGAAATTCTGGAAACTATACCAACACATGGAAATCAAAGAGCATTCTACTTAATGACATATGGGTCCAAGAAGAAATCAAGCAGGAAATCAAAAAATTTATTGAAACTAATGAAAATAATTAAACATCATACCAAAACCTGTGGGATACTGCAAAAGCAGTACTAAGGGGGAAATTTATCACATTAAATGCTCACTTCAGAAGAATTGAAAGATGGCAAGTGAACAACCTAATACTTCACCTTTAAGAACTAGAAAAATAAGAACAATCCAAAACTAAAGTTAGCAGACGGAAAGAAATCATTAAGATCAGAGTAGAACTTAATGAAACTGAAACCCAAAAAACAATACAAAAGATCAATGAATCAAAAAGTTGGTTTTTTGAAAAGATAAATAAAATTGACAAACCATTAGCATGGCTAACTAAAGAAAGAAGAGAGAAGATTCAAATAACAAAAATTAGAATTGAAAAGTGATAGTACAACTGATTCATCTGAAATAAAGGGAATCATTTGAGACTACTATAAACAACTATATGCCAATAAATTTGAAAATCTGAAGGAAATGGATAAATTTCTGGACACACACAAGCTCCCAAAACTGAGCCATGAAGACATAGAAAATCTGAACAGACCAATAGCAGTAAAGGAGATTAAAGCTATTATCAGAAGGCTCTCAACAAAGAAAAGCACAGGAGGAGATGGATTCACAGCAGAATTTTACCAAACATTACAAGAGGAATTGACACCAATTCTTTACGAACTATTCCAAAAGATTGAATCACACAAATCTCCCAAACTCATTCTTGAAGCAAACATCATCCTGATACCAAAACCAGGTAAAGATACAACCAAAAAAGAAAACTACAGGCTGATATCCTTGATGAATATAGATACAAAAATCCTCACTAAAATGCTAGCAAACAGAATACAGCAACACATATGTAAAATTATTCACCACGATCAAGTGGGATTCATCCCAGGGATGCAAGGTTGGTTCAACATACGCAAATCAATAAATGTGATACAACATATTAATAAAATCAAACACAAGGACCATATGGTCAACTGTATAGATGCTAAAAAAGCATTTGATGAAATTCCACATTCATTCATGACAAAGACCCTCTATAAGTTAGTTATAGATGGAAATTATCTCAACATAATTAAAGCCATGTGTGATAAACCCACTGCCAGCATCATCCTGAATGGGGAAAAGCTGAAAGCTATTCCTTTAAGAACAGGCTGTAGACAAGGATGCACACTCTCACCACTCCTGTTCAACATAGTGTTGGAAGTACTAGCCAGAGCAAACAGAGAAGAGAAGGAAATAAAGGACATCCAACTTGGAAAGGATGAAGTTAAACTGTCTCTGTTTGCAGATGACATGATCCTATATATCGAACAGCCAAAAACCTCTACAAAAAACCTCTTGGAGTTGATAAAGGATTTCAGCAAAGTAGTAGCATACAAAATCAACACACAAAATCAGTAGCATTTCTATTCTCCTATAGTGAACATGCGGAAAGAGAAATCAAGAAAGCTTTCCCATTTACAATAGCCACCAAAAAGTAAAATACTTAGGAATTGAGTTAACCAAGGATGTGAAAAATCTCTATAATGAGAGCTACAAACCACTGCTGAGAGAAATCAGAGAGGATACAAGAAGATGGAAAGATACCCCATGCTCTTGGATTGGAAGAATCAACATAGTGAAAATGTCTATACTACCCAAAGTGATATACAAATTTAATGTGATCCCCATCAAAATTCCAATAACATTTTTCTCAGAAATGGAAAGAACTATCCACACATTTATATGGAATAACAAAAGACCACACATAGCCACAGCAATGCTGAGCCAAAAAATAAAGTTGGAGGCATAACACTACCTGACTTTAAACTATATTACAAAGCCATAATAACCAAACAGTACTGGCATAAAAACAGACACAGTGATCAATGGAATAGAATAGAGAATCCAGAAATCAACCCACACACCTACAGCCATCTGATTTTTTGACAAAGGCACTAAGCCTATACACTGGGGAAGAGACTGCCTCTCCAGCAAATGGTGCTGGGAGAACTGTATATCTATGTGCAGGAGAATGAAACTAGACCCATACCCTTCACCATACACTAAAGTCAACACAAAATGGATTAAAGAATTAAATATACACCCTGAGGCAATAACACTTCTTAAAGAAAACATAGGAGAAACACTTCAGGAAGTAGGACTGGACACAGACTTCATGAATATGACCCCAAAAGCATGGGCAACCAAAGGAAATATAAGCAGTGGGATTATATCCAACTGAAAAACTTCTGCATAGCAAAAGAAACAATTAACAGGGTTAAAAGAAAACCAACGGAGTGGGAGAAAATATTTACAAAATATACATCTGACAAAGGATTAATATCTAGAATATACAAGGAACTCAAACATCTTTACAAGAGAAAAACAAGCAACCCAATTAAAAAATGGGCAAAAGAGCTAAGTAGGCATTTCTCGAAGGAGGATATACGAATGGCCAACAGACATATGAAAAAATGCTCAACATCACTCAGCATTCGGGAAATGCAAATCTAAACTACATCTCACTGCAGTTAGGATGGCTAAAATCCAAACGTCTCTGAATGAGAAATGCTGGCAAGGTTGTGGAGGAAAAGGAACCCTCATACATTGTTGGTGGGACTGCAAAATGGTGCAGTCTCTATGGAAAATGGTATGGAGGTTCCTCAAACAATTGCAGATTGATCTACCATATGACCTAGCTATCCCACTGCTGGGAATATACCCAGAAGAATGGAAATCATGAAGTCGAAGGTATACCTGTTCCCCAATGTTCATCACAGCACTCTACAATAGCCAAGAGTTGGAACCAGCCCAAATGTCCATCATCAGATGAGTGGATACAGAAAATGTGATATATCTACACAATGGAATACTACTCAGCTATAAAAAAGAATGAAATACTGCCATTTGCAACAACATGGATGGATCTAAAGGGAATTATATTTAGTGACTCAAGTCAGGCACAGAAAGAGAAATATCACATGTTCTCACTTATTGGTGGGAGCTAAAAATTAATAAATACACACAAAAAACTGGGGTGGGGGGAGAAGACAACAATTGCAGTTCCTTGAGTTTGACATGACAAGCAAACATAAAGGACATTGTTGGAAGGGAGGGGGCAAAGGAAGGAGGGAGGGAGGGTTCAATAATTGGCCACAATAACCAACCACATTGTATGTTGTCAAAATAAAATAAAATATTTTTTTAAAAAGATAGAAATAATATCAAAGCACCAAAAACAGTAAAAAAAATAATAATAATGAAATAAAAAAACAACAAACACAGAAGAGAAACTATAAAGTGGAAACAAAGGAACAAACAGTATTTAAAACATTCAAGCAGAAATCAAAATGACAGAAATCAACATATTTAAATAGTAACTCAATGTAAATAGATATGGAACAAAAGGTGTTTAAAACATTCAAACAAAAATCCAAATGAGAGGGGTAAGTCAACATATTTAAATACTAACTCAATGTAAATTGGTTAAATACCCCAGTGAAAAGACACATACTGACTGATTGGATTAATGATAAAGGAATTTGTCCAGTATGAAGACATACTAATCATAAATATGTATTCACCCAACATTGGAGTACCCTGATAACTAAGACAAACGCTATTAGACCTAAAGAAACAGATAGACTCTAGTGCCATAATACTTGGGTACCTGAATTCCCCTCTCTCATCATTGGACAGATCATCTAGGTGAAAAATCAACCGAAATACATTATTAAAACTGCACTTTAGACCAATTGGACTTGGCAGACATCTACAGAACATTTTATCCAGCAACCATAGAATATATATATTTCTTATCAGGACAAGGAACATGCTCAAGGATACACCATGTGTTAGGTCACAAATCAAGTCTCAAATTTTTATAAAATTGAAATTATTTCATTTATATTTTCTAATGACAATGGATTAAAACTAGAAATTAATAACAAAGAAAACTCTGGAAAGTTTACAAATACATTAAAATTAAACAACATTCTTCTGTGTGATGTATGTGTCCAAGAAGAAATCAAACAGGAGATCAAAAAATTTCTTGGCAAATCATACCAATAGGTGGGATACAGTGAAAGCAGTACTGAGGGAAATTGATTGTGATAAATGCTGATATTGGAAGAATAGAAGGGCTGCAAATAAACCATTGAACACTACACCTCAGAGAACTAGAAAAAGGAAAACAACCAAACCCCAAAACTAATAGAAAAAAATTAAGGTCAGATTAATACTAAATGAAGTAGAACCCCCCAAAATGATACAAATGATCAATGAAAGAAAAAGGTGTTTTTGAGATGATCAAAATAAACACACCTATAAATAGGCTAACTAAAGAAAGAAGAGAGACAACACAAATAACAATTTTCAGAAGTGAAATGGAAGACATGAAAATCTATACCACAGAAACGCAAAGCGTCATTGGACAATATTATAAACAACTACACACCAATAAATTTGAAAACCTGTAGGAAATAGAGAAATGTCTGGACACATACAAACTACAAAGACTGAATCAGGAAGACACAGAAAACTTGAACAGACCAATAGCAAGCAATGAGATATAAGGAGTAATCAGCAATCTACCAACAAAGAAAATGCTAGGACTAGATGGCTTCACTGCTTACTTTACTAAACCTTTAAAGAGAAATTAATGCCTATTCTTTTGAAACTATCCCCCAAAATTGAAACAGGTCATTCTCCTAAACTCATTCTATGAGGCAAATGTCACCTTGATCCCCAAAGCAGATAATGACACCACCGAAAAAGAAAACTGTAGGCCAATATATTTGATGAATATAGATGGGAAAATCCTCAATAAGATATTAGCAAATAGAATACAGCAACACATCCAAAAAATTATACATCACAATCAAGTAGGGTGCATCCCAGGGATGCAAGCATCATTCAACATATGCAAGTCAATAAATTTGATACGCTACATCAACAAAATCAAGGAAAAAATCCATATGATTATCTCAAGAGACTTTGAAGAGGCACTTGACAAAATTCAACATCACTTCATAGTAAAGAGTGTCAGCAAATTAGGTATAGAAGGAAAGTATCTCAAGTGATAAAAGCTATATGTGACAAACCTAATGTCATTGTCATCTTGAATGGGGAAAAGTTGAAAGCTTTCCCTTAAGAATGGGAACAAGACCTGGGCATCTCCCCTCAGTTTTTATTTAACATAGTATAGGAAGTTCTAGCCAGAGCAATCAGGCAGGAGAAAGTGAGGGCATCCAGAGTGGAAAAGAGAATGTCAAATTGTCTCTGTTTACAGATGTCATAATCCTGTACACAAAGAAGCCTAAAAAGTCTCCAAAAACAATTTCAGTAAAGTAGCAGGATACATGAACATGCAAAAATCAGTAGTGTTTTTGAACTAGCAAAAAACAAATCAAGAAAGCTATATTCCATTTACCATAGTCACCTCAAAACTAAAATACCTTGGAATACAGTTAATGACCTATGTGAAAGATCTCTACAATGGTATCTACAAATCCCTGTTGAAAGAAATTAAAGAAGACCAAAAACGTTAGAAAGATTTTCCATGCTCTTGGATTGGAAGAAATGGATTAAAACCTTAAATATAAGACCTGAAAGTATAAAACTCCTAGAGGAAATTATTGAAGAAATACTTCAGAAAGTAGGACTGGGCAAAGACTTTATGAATATGACCCCCACAGGATAGGCAATAAAAGAAAAAACAAATGGGATTATATCAAATTAAAAAGCTTCTGCACAGCACAAGAAAGAACAGAAAAGAAAACCTACAGAGTGGGAGAAAATATTTGTAAACTATGCATCTGATGAAGGATTAATATCTAGAATATACAAGTAACTCAAACAACTTAAAAGTAGAATAACAAATAGTTTGATTTTTAAAATGGGCAAAGGAGCTCAATAGGCATTTTCAAAAGGAAGATCTACAAATAGCCAACACATACAGGAGAAAATGCTCAACATCCTTCAGTATCCAAAAAGTATAAATCAAAGCCACATTGAAATATCATCTCATTCCAGTTAGACTGGCTCCTATTAAAAAGGTAAAGAATTAAAAATGCTGGTGAAAATGCAGCGAAAGAGGAACCTTCCTATACTGTAGGTGGGACTGTAAATTGGTGCAGCCATGATCTAAAATCATATGGAGGTTCCCTAAGCATCTACAGATGGAACTGCCATATGACTCAGCAGTCCCACTGCAGGGTATATATTCAAAGGATTGGAAATAATCATGTAGGAGGGACACCTGTACTCCCATGTTTATTGCAGGTTTATTTACAGTAGGCAAGAGTTGGAATCAATCTAAATGTCCATGATCAGATGACTGGATAAGGAAAACGTGGTCTATTTATAGAATGGAATACTACTCTGCCTTTAAAGAGAATGAAATATTGCCATTCACAGCAACATGGATGAACTTAGAAAAAGTTATGTTGAGTAAAATAAGCCAATCATAGAATGAAAAATTTTGCATGTCCTTACTTATATGTGGCAGCTAAGAAAATAATTAAAATTAATAAAAGAAATATACAATAATCACAATATTGCATTGAACTTCAAGAGTAGAAAATAGAACTGAGGTTACTAGAGGAAGGGAATGCTTAGGGGGATTGTGGATGGGAGGTATTTGTAAGTGGCCAGAAAAATCGATTACACTGTATAATGAAGAACATTAATTATCCTGGTTTGAACATCATATATTGCACACATATTGATATCCAACTCTTTACCTCAAAGATATGTACAATCAACTTTGTTGCAATGAAAAAAACTTAATTAAAAAGACTTTATTGAACCTTCACTTATTTCTTTAGTTCTCTTTATGTATATTCAGATTCTAACCTATATCTTTTTTCTTCTGCTTTTTCTTTTTTTCCACATTGCTTCCAATACAGTGTACAGGCAAAACATTCTCTCAATTTTTGTTTACCTGAGAAAGGCTTTATGTTTTCTTTTTTACAGATTGTTTTGAAAGTGCACGGGACTCTAGGTTTGTACGATTCTTTAATCAACCATTTGAATATTTCAGTATACTCTCTCCTTACATGGATTCTCAGGAGATGATGGGTATAATTCTTATCTTGTTTCTTTTTAGGCAAGATGTTTTTTATTCCCTCTGGCTTTAGTCAGACTTTTCATTATTTTTGATTTTTTGAAGTTTGACAACTACATGCCTAGATGTAGATTTTTGGCATGTAGATTTTTATCTCATTCTGTGCTATCTTAACTCCCTTGATCTTTAGTTTGGTGAATGATATTTGTCCTGACCCACGGGATATTCAACGCAGACCCCGGAGGGGGGAGTGGGAGTGGGATGGAACAAGAGATGCAAGAAATTGAGACAAGACAGTATTCTGATCAAGTCTCGTTTATTAGCCAGAAGGTCACAGCTTATATAGACAGCAGGAGGGAATCAGCAGATAATTAAGTATGTAGATGGTTTGCTGAGAAAACCGCAGGGCGGGTTGTTCCGGTAAATGGAAAATTCCCGTTATCTATGGCAAGTTGCAAAGTTACCTACACCCATAGTGCACAGGATGGGGAGGGACGGAAGATAACAGCAAACAAGGCTCTGAGGCCTCGAGGCAATAGCTGGGCGGGCTCTTTGGCTCCGGACAGGCAGGCAGGCTCTTAGGCAACAGCCGGGCTCTATGGCTCTGGACAATATTAATTTGTGGAAGTTCTCAGACATTATTGTTTTAAGTGTTTCTTTTATTTTTTTTCTCCTTCTCTCCTCTCCTGCTGGTTTTCTTATTACTCTATGTTACAACTTTTGACATTGTCCAAAACTCCTTAGATATTACATTCTCTTCTTTTTTGTCTTTTTCTTGTGTGTGTGTGCTTTTCAGTTCTTAATTTCTTATTCTATCCTCAAGCCCAGAGTTTTTTATATCAGCTGTGTTCAGTCTACCAAATTGGTGAAGGTGTGTGTGGTGCCAGTAATGTCAAGGACCACAGTTTGATCCCTATACTGGCCATTTGACCACCCCCTCATGAATCTTTCTAACATCTATATAATTATTCAAGGGATTTTTACTCATTGAACTATGAGTACGTTGGATTTGAAAACAGACCACATATATGTGTGTGTGTGTGTGTGTGTATTGATGAGTTATGTTGTTAGACTTCTTAATACTGAACTTTCCTTTAACTGCAATAAATTTAGAAAATTTCTTTCTGTTCTTCACATTCTATTTCTTTTCCTCTATCTTATGTTTAACGAAAAGTGCTTCTGCAGACACTATCCTTGTTCTTTTTTTGTTTTTACTTGAAATCTCTTAGGTTTGCTCAGTCATTCTGATGACTTCAGGTAACTTTGAAATTTTGATATTTCCCTGCCTTGGACTGAATGTCCCCTTAAAACTTGTTCCCCACTGTGACAGTATTAAGATGGTGGAAAATCCTATCACGGTATTTGAAAAATGGGACCTTGATGATGTGATTAGATTGTAGGACCATCCCATCATGAATGGGTTAATAATGGTGGCAGATATGTGGTACTGAGGTCTTTAAAAGAGGAACACATGAGAAGTTGACCTCTCTGGCCTGCCATTTTCAGCCATGTGAGACCCCTAGGTCTCCATCAAGGCCTTCCCCAGCTGTGTTCCCTGGACTTTTGACTCCCCAGCTTTTGAATGTGTAAGCAGTAAAATTCATTTTCTAACAAATCACCCAGTTCCAGATATTTGGTATAAGCAACAGAAATTGACTAATACATTTCCACATGTTTATCTTCAGCTTAGATCTCTCTTGAACTCTGGAATCATGTATCCAATTGCCATTTGTACATTCCCACATATATTTCAAGTATAATGTTTTCAAATCTGTTTTATTTCTGCCAATTATGTTTTTCTGTCATTCTTCAAACTACACTTTACAGTGCCAGTACCTAACTAGCTTTAATTATGGAGAGAGACTGAGAGTAAAACTATTTAATTTTCTGCACAGGAATTTGGTACCATGGTGTGTTCGTGCTTCTTATTTCTGTGTTACTTTCCTCTTTTGTATGCATATTGCTCTGTTCTTTTTTTACCCCCCCTATGGGTTGGCAAGTATACGGATCTGAATCTGCAACCTTAGTGTTACCAGAAGCACTCTCTCCCAAGCGAACTAGCTAACCAGCCTTGCTCTATGTTCTAGTGGTCTTCCATCACCCTGTTTTCTTCTGCTCTGACTCTCTCTAAAGCTTTTTCCATTCTTCTTCTACTGAATGACTATTAAATTGTAAATCTAGTATGTGACAGATTCGTATTTACAAAACCACCTTATTTACCCCCTGTGTTTTAGAAAGTGGCAGTGTTCACTCTCATGCAAACAGAAGTGATCCTTTCACATTTGGGAAGGAAATTTTAGAGTGCCTTTTTATATGTTTTCAGTTTATAAGTAATTAAAAACAGCAATTGCATATAATTTTTTACTGTTTGAAATAGACAAATATTTAAATGTAGAATTGTTCCATAATGTGATTCTTTAAGTTTGTGTATCTGTTATCACTACCCATGAACATTCATGTAAACATGGTGCCATGTGTCGTTCCATTAATATGGGGTGTCTTCCTTTGCTCTTGTGACCGTAGTTTTGTGTTTGCTTCATACTGAGAACCCGACGAGAGCTTAACATCTTTGGCATATAAGTGAAGTACAAACAGAATACAACATAGAATTATATTTTCTCTTTCTTACCTCATTCTCTGTTGAACTTGTGTCTAAAGTTGTTTATCTAACACCCTGGTTCGGGTATGTATTTATACTTGTCTTCACACATAATTATAAACTCATTGGAGAAGCAGCATTTCATTCATACTTTTATCACTAGTAACAAGGCTTGTTCTTAGCTATAAGGTGAGGTTTGCAATCATATTTTAGTTATCAATGTGTCATTACAGTGACATGATATTCCTGCTTTTTTTCCCCTCCATATGGTTTACAAAAAAGCAGCACCTTATTTAACGCATAAGACACTCACACTCACAGAAGTGTGAACTGTGAGATTCCTGTTTTGTGACCCAGGACTAATGGCCTGAGTTGAAATCAATGTGTCATTATAGGAGGTTGTGATATTTGAGGATGTGGCTGTGGACTTCACCTGGGAGGAGTGGCAGGACTTGAATGATGCTCAGAGGACTCTGTACAGGGATGTGATGCTGGAGACCTACAGTAGCCTGGTGTCATTGGGTGAGTGAAACTCCCCAGTAACATTGAGGAAAAACGTTTTGTTATTTTTATAAAAATATGAATGGTTGATAGAGTTTTATGCTCTTTTGTAAGATTACATTTCATGAAAAACATGTCATCCCTATGTAATAGAAGATCCAAATTGGCCTCTTTATTGTATAATTCCTGAAGCTAAGCTCTTGTTATTCTTCCAAGGATCTGACTTTAGTTTTACGAAGTCCTATGTTTCTTGCTATTAACAGGGCACTGCATTAGTAAACCTGAGGTGATCCTCAAGTTGGAGAAAGGAACAGAGCCATGCATTATAGAAGAACACCCAAACCAGAGCCTTCCAGGTTGGTGAGCACATCCTGGGCATAGGCCACGAAGAGTAAAACCCAGCAGATCTTGGCTGTGTTCAGCTGTCTCTGGAAAGTTTTCTACAGATTTCTGAGCTGAGACTGGCTCATCTCTTTGCATCCAACACATGTATTATATAATTTTTAAATGGACTCACACATATATATCTCGATGTTTTGTTTTGCTATTTTTTAAAAATGTATTTTCTAAAATTTAATCCCTACATTTCTCTTTTCTGACATTTATTTTTACTATTCACTTTTTCAGTATTCTCAGTTGCTCTCATGTCCTCCACTCATGGACATGGTTTTTCAGTCTCTATGCTTTTGATCTGTGTTACTTATAGCAGAGTATCTGAAACTGGGTAATTTACAAAGAAACAAACTCTATCTCTTACTGATCTGTTGTGGAGACTGAGCATTCCAAGGTCTAGAGGCTGCATGTGGTTCAGGCCTTGTTTCTGGTGGTGATTCTTGGCCGAATCCCAAAGTAGTGCAGGAAGTTGATAAGAAGTCCAGGTATGAGCCTTCCATACCACCATGTCAGAAATTATGGAGATGAGGTAATCCTAACATAGGGGAATGGAAAAGGGGAGTTCTGTACTTCATAGAAGAACCAGGAGACTCAGGGTGTCAAGGCCAAGTGAACCAAGGGTTTCAAGTTGAGGGTTTGGGAATGCTGTTTGGAAGTGGAGTTTGAAGTTAATGTTTTCCTCATCTCTTTGTAGAAATAATTCTTAAACAATAAAGAAAATTACAAATGTGTGGAAGACCCTATTTTTTCATAAGAATAGTAATCATCCAAAACTCCAGTGCATAATACTAAAGATTTCATCAGCAATGAATTACCAAGTGGGGGTGTATGTTCCAGAATCTGGGAAGAGAATATAAATAAATATTAAAAGGAGTTAAAAAAAAAAAACCCTTTTCCAAAGATGGTGAGCATAGCCTTTGTTGCAGAAACAAACATTTGAAACCAGCAGGAAAGGGGTGTCTGGAGGGGGGGACTGAAGTTTACTGTATAGTAATGGTTTTGATAAGCACAGGAAGTCTGGTTAAATGAATAATTTGTGGAAGGCTCTGTTTAGGGTGGAAAAATTTTTTATTATTTGAAAAACTTCCACATGCTTATAGCCATTTCTTAGGGAAGACTAAAAAGTATAGAAAAATGAAAAACATGAATGCAAAATTCTTAACCAAAGTCATTTTCCTCCATATGTGATGAAAAATTGGATCATTCTGCACCTGAATGTAGCCAGTGAAGGAAAACCTATCCATATTCAAAACAGAAGAATGACAAAAAGAGCAACAGGAGATAACCACTATTTTTATAAAACTAAAAAGAGTAAAATGTATGAACAAATGAAGGTGATTAGAAATTATTCGAAATCTGCAATTAGGAAGAAGGTAAAAATTAGCAAATATGCATTATGATTTTAAAAAGAAAATTGTGAATAAGCATAGAACAATGTGACATAATGTTATAAAATATATTGATACAATATAACATTATGCCAGTATGAAGAAAACCCATATACTCCTGAAACCAGTACTCATTACTGATTTTTATAGCATCTTTATCACTAGAATTGAGAGAAACTTCTCTACCTTTACATAAGCATGCAATAAAATAGTCTTATGTGTGGTTCATGGATATAGTTACGTTTTTGTCATTTCAGATGTCCAGATAGTCAATGACCTAATTGAGAGGAGCCAAGAAAGTCATGGCAGATACTTGTGGCAAGGTGTAATCATCAATGGCAACCAATCACCTGAGGAGAGAGTGGAGTTAGGAAAATCATTTAATTTCAGTTCAAAGCATATTTTAAATCTGGTTATAAATAATGGAAACTATTCAGGAGTGAGGCATGAGGAGTTTAATCTATGTCACAATGCACTTCTTCCGGAGACTGATGCCATGTGTGCTGGAGAGAAATGTGATGAGCATAATATATCTGAGAAATCACAGAGACATCATGAGCATCTTAGTCAGCATCCCGAGATTCAAACTGGGCAGCCTTTTCAATATACTGGAAAAGGACAATCCTCCAACACAGTGCCAATATTTACACATACGATTCATATGTGTGAGGCCATCTGTAAATATAGTGAGTATGGGAAAACCTGTAATAAGTCAGATGCCATTGCCCAAGAGACAACTCAAGTAGGGAAGAAATGTTTTCACTGTGATGTATGTCAGAAAATGCTCTATAAAAAAGCTAAACTTACTCAACATCAGATTATACACACAGGAGAGAAACATGATAAATACAATGAATGTCAGAAATCTTTTATTAAGGAATCATACCTTATCTCATATCTGGGAACATCTACAGGGAAGAAGCCTTATCCATGTAATGAACAGGAGAAATTTTTCCATCAGAAGTCAGACCTTACTGTGCGTCAAAGAATTCACACAGGGGAAATATCCTGTGGATTTATTAACTGTGGCAAAAAATTTCATGAGAATTCACTTCTCAACTGTCCTCAGGCAATTCCCAAAAGTGAAAAATCATGTATATGTAATGGGTGCATAAAATCTTTCTACCATAATTCTGACCTTGCCCTATATCAGAGAATTCAAATGAGTGAGAATCCTTATGAATATGAAGAAAATCAAATTTTCTACAGTAAGCCAAAACTCAATGAACATGAGAGACTTCACATTGGTAAGAAAGCCTTTGACTGTAATGCATGTGTGAAAACTTTTAAGCCAAATTCAAACCTCAGCAATCATAAGGAAACTTATAACGAGTTTGGAAAAGGTTTTAACCAAAAGTCAAACCTGAGGAGACATCAGAGAATTCACACAGTTGAGTACCCATATGAATGTACAGAATGTGGGAAAGCTTTTAACCAAAAGTCAGCCCTCAACAAGCATCAGACAATTCACACTGGTGAGAAACCATATGAGTGTAAAGAATGTGGAAAAGCTTTTATCCGAAAGTCATACCTCAGCAGTCATCTGAGAATTCACACAGGTGAGAAACCATATGAATGTAAAGAATGTGGAAAAGCTTTTAACCGAAAGCCAGCCCTGAACAGACATCAGAGAATTCACACAGGTGAGAAACCATATGAATGTAAAGAATGTGGAAAAGCTTTTAACCGAAAGCCAGCCCTGAACAGACATCAGAGAATTCACACAGGTGAGAAACCATATGAATGTAAAGAATGTGGAAAAGCTTATAAACGAAAGTCACACCTCAGCATGCATCAGAGAATTCACACAGGGGAGAAGCCATATGAATGTAAAGAATGTGGAAAGGCTTTTAATGAAAAATCAGCCCTCAACAAGCATCAGAGAATTCACACAGGTGAGAAACCATATAAATGTAAAGAATGTGGAAAAGCTTTTAACCAAAAGTCACACCTCAGAAAGCATCAGAGAATTCATACAGGTGACAAACCATATAGATGTAAAGAATGTGGAAAAGCTTTTAATCAAAAGTCACACCTCAGCAATCATCAGACAATTCACACAGGTGAGAAAACATGTAAATTTAAAGAATGTAGGAAACCTTTTAACAAGTCACACTTCAGAAAGCATCAGATAATTCACACAGGTGAGAAACGATTTGAATGTAAAGAACGTGGAAAAGCTTTTATCCCAAAGTCACACCTCAGCATGTATCAGAGAATTCAGACAGGTGAGAAGCTATGTAAATGTAAAGACTGTGGGAAAGATTTTAGCCGAAAGTCAGCCCTCAACAAGCATCAGAGAATTCACACAGGTGAGAAACCATATGAATGTAAAGACTGTGGGAAAGCTTTTAGCCGAAAGTCAACCCTCAGTGAGCATCACAGAATTCACACAGGTGAGAAACCATATGAATGTAAAGAATGTGGAAAAGCTTTTAACCAAAAGTCATACCTCAGGAGTCATCAGACAATTCACACAGGTGAGAAACCATATGAATGTAAAGAATGTGGAAAAGCTTTTAACCAAAAGTCATACCTCAGGAGTCATCAGACAATTCACACAGGTGAGAAACCATATGAATGTAAAGAATGTGGAAAAGCTTTTAACCGAAAGTCAGACCTCAGCAGTCATCAGATAATTCACACAGGTGAGAAACCATATAGATGTAAAGAATGTGAAAAAGCTTTTAACCAAAAGTCAGCCCTCAAGAAGCATCATAGAATTCACACAGGTGAGAAACCATATGAATGTAAAGAATGCGGAAAAGCTTTTCAGCAAAAGGCACACCTGAGCATGCATCAGAGAATTCACACAGGTGAGAAACCATATGAATGTATAGAGTGTGGGAAAGCTTTTAACCGAAAGCCAGCCCTCAACAGGCATCAGAGAATTCACAAAAGTGAGGAACCATATGAATGTAAGGATTCTTCAAAAGCTTTTAACCAAATGCCAGCCTTCAGCGTGCATCAGAGAACTCACCCAGGGGATAACCCCTGCTAATGTAATGGATGTTGAAAAACCTTTAACCAGAAGTCATACTTCAGGATGCATCATAGTACTCACACAGGAAAAAAACGTTATGAATATAAAGAATGTGGAAAATGTCTTAACTGAAAGTCAGACCACAGCATTTATCAGAGAATTCTCACAGATGGGAAACTATATGAGTGTAAGGAACGTGGAAACACTTTTAACCAAAAGTCCACCCTCAGCATGGATCAGAGAACTCACACAGGTGAGAAACCATATGAATGTAAAGAATGTGGAAAAAGCTTTTTTTGTTGTTTTTTACAAGGTTAGAATTTAGAAGATGTCAGGATACTCACTCATGAAAAAACATGAATGTAATATAAGTCTTTTACTGGAACTCCTCCTAAAAGATGAAAGAATTCATGCAAAGGAAAACCTCATTGAATGTAATTTCTATGGGAAAAGATTTTGGCAGACGTCATATCTCAAGATATCAGAGAATTTACATGAAGAAGAATACCTTTGTATATGTAATTGTCCTCAGGTATTGGAGATTGTCTTGAGGATCCCCTATTGACATAAAAATTTGGTGATGCTCAAGTCCCTTCTATAAATGGTGCAGTGGTTCTGTATTACCAATTCACTTCCTGCTGTGTACTTTACCTCTTGTGTAGATTACTTATAATACTGGAAAAAATGTGAATACTATGTAAATAGTTATACTGTGTTGTTTTTCAGTTGTAGAATTATTTCATTTAATGTTTTTATTTACTTTTGAGTATTTTTGATAAGTAGTTGGTTGAATCACTAGATGAATAACCCTCAGATATGGAAGGATGAGTGTGAAAACATCTTTTTTTGAAAGTCTAAAGGTTGGCTGGTTAGAGCATTGTTGCTTATAACATTGTGCTTATAACACAAAGGACCCCTATACCAGCCTCTCACCAAAAATAAATAAATAAAAATTGAAAAGGAATTACATCATAGCAGACATTAGAGAATTTACATAGGGGAGAAATTCTGTATGGATTAGACTGTTTTTATATCACTTTTTTCTTGTACGCATAGCCTGCTATCAGAGCATTCCATGATTGGGTGGATAACCATAAAATCTGACTGTTCAGGGGAACATAGATATGTGATGAACATTACTTCCACTTCAGGCATCAAAATTAAAAATTTTTCCTTGCAGTTTCTGATTTCTCATGTTCTCTGGGATTGAATGGAGATGACTGTTGGGTGGAGTTGGGGGCCACAGGTGGGAGAAATACACCCTAATTTAAATTAGAAGGAATTAAAGAAACGAGAGATATTCTCACCACTATACCCAAACCTCCACTAACACATTATATAAGAAATTATTTCCTTGTTGAGCCATTGTTTGTGTGCTCTATTTGCAATACAACACAACCAGCCCACTCCAGCTAAATGATTTTATAAACTTTCTAAGAGAAGTTACCAGTACTTGTATATGGGAAGAGAATTTTATATTGTCACCATTTATACCCCAATCAGTTTATGGGGAAATCAAATTATGGGAGAAACAATGCAATAAATGTGAGATATCTCATCAGGACTTCTCATTGAACAGTGAAAGTAAAGTTAAATGTCTTTGTAAATCTCTTTAATGTGTCAAATCTTTCAAGAAGACTTTCAACACTTTTTATGTCACGATTTGAAATGCGGAGAAAACTGTAATAAATGTAAATTTTCAAATAGAAATGATAAATGGAGTACTTAAAATATTTTTAACATTTTGAGTGTTACCAATATTTAAATATGACTGGTGACACTGCCTGCCAGGGGACATTTGGCTTTGTCTCAAGGCATTTTTGGTTGTCATAACTGAAGGGGTGTTATTCCATTAAGTTGGAAGAAGACATGTTTCTCAACAGCCTACAGTGTGCAAAAAAGCCTCCTCACATGCAACGTTTATGCATAAAACTGTTCTTTGTTTAAAATTTATCTTAATGAAACCCAGCATAACTGTGGGTAGGTAATATGTACACTTAGTATAATAAATAGTTTGGTGTGACTTCAGGATTTTTGACATTAACTGCCATTAACTTCTGTATATTTTGTTAAATATATTGTCTGAATTACTGCACTGCATGGAGTTTTTCCTACTCTCCTATTTTAGATAAATTTGTATGAGCAGTATTACAAAACTAAGTAAAGGTAATTTTTTCCTAATGTTTGAAGCTAACACAGAGCCAATCAATGGGTTGAATAGAAACATTTGGATGGGAGTGCACAAAATTGTAAACAACTTGTCTGAACTCATTTAAACAGCTGTAAACAGCGGGGTTTAAAAAAAAAATTCTCAGTGAAGAGCAGTGTCTGAAAGGAATATTTATCCTTTGTTGCTATTCCTCATATTTTTAAATGGGGCCAAATCACAGGTATGAGTGTGTACTACATGCCCTGTAGCTGAGAAATCTCTTGTGGTTCGATTTGCAGTCATGGAGTGCTATTGTATATCTTGCCACTAACAGGTAAATCCTGGCTCCACTTGTGTATTATCTTGTGCATGGCTCTGCTTGTGTATAGGCCTCCAGAACTAGAGATGGCCCCAGAGCCTTTCACCTAAGGAGTCTTCTAGATTCTGTGGTGACTGCCTGTCTGCCCTCAGAGCCCTTGGTGTGGGGAGACTCAGGCCCAAAAGATGGATATGAGCAAGTTAGACAAAAAGGTGTCTATCATAGAACCTGAGAGGTGTGGTTGGAGGCAGGGATTATGGGGTCCTATTGAGCAGGGAGGTCGTTTCCATCTGCCACCAAATCTCTGGTAACAGTGGGTAGAGAGTATAGCACCATCATTTATTTCCCATATTTCACTCTAATCTTTATTATTTTCTATCCGTTTTGAGGACTTTAATTTTTCAGCTTTATCTAGGTTTTTAGTTTGAAGGTTACATTTTTGATCTTTTCTAAAATGTAGACATTTACACTATAAGTTCTACTCAAAGCCCTTTTTTACTTTTGGTACATTGTGTTGCTGTTTTCAGTCTCAAAATGTTTTGAATTTTAGTGTCATTTTTATGGCTCCCTTTCAATTTGGGAGTTCATTGTTTCATTTCCATGTAATTGTGACCTACTGAAATATTCAGTTAATAATCTGTTTAAATTTATTGTGGTCAGAGAACATACATCATATGATATCAATCCTCAAGTTTATTGAAGATATTTTATGGCCTTGCAAGTGTTCTTTTCTGGAGTATGGTACATGGGCTTGAATTTATTGGATATTCTGTTGTTGGGTTTGTGTCTATATATGCACATATGTAAATTCAAGTTGTTTTATAATGTTGTCCAAGACTTCTATACCCTTGTCATTGTTTTGCCTAGTTCTATCGATTATTGAAAGTTGCACCTGACATCTCTGAATATTTACATAGAATAGTCTATTTGACCCTTAATTTCTTCTCTAGTTATTTTTGTTTGATGTTGAACTTATTTGTTTGGTGCATCTATACCTATAATTTTATGGTTTCCTTCTGGCTGACACTTTTGTCATAAATCACCCTCTTTATTTCTAGTAACTTTTTTGTTTTAATTTGGCTTGTTTGTTATTAGTGTAGCCAGCTGGTGTATCTGTGTTATGGTTCTCTTTACATTGTATATCTTTTCCTACCCATTAACTTTCAACCTGTTGGTATATTTGAATTTAATGTGTTTTTCTTGTGCCCAGTATATAGGTTTTTTTGTTGCTGTTGTTGTTGTTTTTGGTCTTTTGTTGTTGTTGGTTTTAATGTTATAGGACATGTCTTTTAAAAATTTTAAATTTTGTTTTATTTGACAGATTATAATGGTATATGCTTATGAGGTACAATTTGATATTTCTACACATCTATACATTGTGAAATAATTAAGTCAGGCTAATTCACATATTCATTACCTGACACACATTTCTTTGTGGTGAGAACATTTAAAATCCACTCTGTTAGCAACTTTGAAATATTCATTACTATTAACTCTACTCACCATGCTGTGCGTTAGATCACAAGAACTTATTCCTCCTGGAATTAAAACTTTGTTCTCTTGGACCAACACATCCCCATTGATCTTTTACACCATCTGACCCTTAATTTTGATAAACTTCATTCTTTCTATTTTGATTACTTTGACTTCTTAATAGTCAACACATAAGTACCTGGCTTATTTTACTTAACACAGAGTACTCTAGATCCATCTATGTTGCCACAATTGACAGTTTGTTTCCTTTTTTAAGTATGAGTAGAATTTTATTTTATATGTAAACATTTATTTTATCCACTTATTCATTGATGAGTGCTTCTGTAGTTTCAATATTTTCACTGTTGTAAATAATGGTGCAATAAACATGGGAGGGCTGACATATCCTTCTCGTACTGATGTCAGTTCCTTTAGACATATACCCAGAAGTGAGATTGCTGGATCATTTGGTAGTTTTATTTTTAGCTCTTTGTGACAACTTTATGCTACTTTCAAAATTGGTGTTCTAATTTACATTCCCACCTAGTGTATTCACACCCTCATGAACATGTTACCTTACCTTTTATCTTTTTGATAATACCTGTTTTAACAGATCTGATGTGATCTCATTGTAGTTTTCAGTTGCATTTCCCTGTGGATGAGTGATGTTGACAGTGTTTTCTTAAATCTGTTGGCCATTTCAAGTCATCTTTTGAGAAATGTTTGTTCAGGTTTTCACTTTTTTAGTAGGGTTTTTTCTTTGTTCTTATCGAGTATTTTGAGTTCTGTATATGCTTTAGGTTTAGCCTATGTGAGATGTATGGCTTGCAAGGATTTTCTCTGAATCTGTGGGTTTGTATCCTCACTTTGATATTTGTTTTATTTTCTGTGCAGAAGCTTTGCAGTTTGATGGTGTAAATTCTAACTATGAGATTAGCTAAACTGAAGTTTTTACATGTGATGTCTGTACTTTATTCAGTGTCTTCCCTAATTTCCACTGGATGTAAAATTATTTTGTTTGTGTGTGAACATTTCATCTATGCCCCAGGTGTAGTTAACCCCGTATCATAGTTAGAAAAGTGAGAGGTTGAGATTTAGGTTTGTTGCTTGAGGTCTCAGACTGGCTGTAAAACTTTTCCACCATGCCACATTATTCCATTCTGTGGAAAGCATGCTCACCAGCCTGGAAGCCTAGATGGGCCTCTTACTTCAGCCCCACCATGTTGCTGGCTTACCTGGTGTGGGAGCTTGTCAAGAGAAGAGATCTCTTTGTGCTTACATCAATGTGTTTGGACCCAGGAGATGCACACCTTGACTTCGGTCATTGGCCTTAATTGGGTTAATGAATATGAGTGTATTTGAAACCAGCATGAAGGTATACACAATTTAAGACCATGTTGATTGACTCTCTGCACACTGAATATATTAGATATATTCCTGTCAAAAAGCCAGTTATATATCTTATGTCTGTAAGAGAACAAATTACACACAGTCTCAAATTACATCACTTTTTCTTCAGTAAATCAGTGGGAACTATAGCATGGAATTGACTGTCTTTGGATCCCAGTGCATTGATGTTTTTAAAAATTTGAGAGTCTGTTGGGTCCCAGATCCACTAGGCCTAGGTGAAGAGGGTCAGAGTCCTATTCCCTTTACCTTGGGAGCCCCAAACACCTATCAAGTCTAATGTATCATCATTCCAGGAACCCAGAGTTTGGGGACATTCTGGCCCAGGCTGAAGGCAGAGTGAGGCAAAGGCTTTACAAAGAATCTGGGATTTGAGTGTGCTGGGCCAACCTCCATCAATCCCTCAGCACAGACTCTGCTGAAGTGGGTTGCACCAGAATAGTGTCTTCATTTCCCACAGTCTACTCAGAGAAGGTCATGGTGGGGTTTGTCCTCCTGGCCTGGAAGGGTATCGGGCAGATATCAGTGGGCAGATGTGGGTCATTTTCCTCAAGGACTTCTAGGAACTTGGGATCTGTCTTAGGGAGGTCACGTCTGGGCTAGGGTGTCTCCATGATATCCTTCCTCATAACAAACTCCACCTTACCAACAGTGTGCCTTTGTACCTTTGCCTTTCCTGTGTCCTCATTGAGTGCCCTTTCTTGCAGACACATCAGGGGACTCCCAGGGCCCTCCTTGCCCTCAGCCCCCTAGCCACATTTAGGTGCTCTCTTTGCTCCCTTCCACCGAATTTGAGGACTTTCCACCTTCGTTGAATTAACCTCTTCATGAATGTTCAGGCTTGAGCAGGATCCTGCACACCACACTTGTTAGCTCCTCCTTCAACTGGATGAAAGAGGTGGGGTAAAAAGGTGCAATGGAGGGAGAAATGGGTTGAGTGGAGAGAAAAGAGGTAAAGAACAGAGAGAAGGTGAAGAGGAGAGGAGAGAACCCCTCCACTACCTGTGTTGGGTGTGACAGCTGCTCTATGCCCACCTCTGCTGCTAGTGCTGCAGGTGCTGGTGGTGCTGGATGGTAGCCTCCAGAAGCTCCTTGGCCTTCTTCTCTTGCAATAGCTGCCTGTGGGCTGGTGGTAAGGGGTAAGCAGCTCTTTCTCATCCTGCCCTCTCCATCTCCAACTATGCATCTTATCATGTGGTTACTGCCTCCTGGTGTGAAGTAAGAACCCCTCAGTGATAGTGGATGGTCCCCTGTCCCACACAGGGAGCACAGCTTCATCTTCAGAGCCTTCAGTTTTGTCTCCACCAGCTTCAATGTAGAGAAAGGGCCAGATGAGCAGGTGAGGTCCGATAAGATCCACCCTCCTGCCCTGGCCTCACCTCCACTGAACAGCTGCTATTTGCAAATCAACTACACCTCCCAGTTTCCCCCATGCCTCAGAGAAGACCACCTCGATGTGCTCATTTATACACTAATTCCTTGTTCCACCACCTGTACCGATTAGTGGACCTCCAATAGGGTTAAATTTTGTCTTGACCTTCAACTCCCGTCCCCTGTCTTACCTACTCAAAACAGTTTTTGCTGAATTGGACCCTAGATATGTGCAATGGCTCATTCTCTTAAAACATATATATATATATGTTTATATATATAATGTTACTGAAACCAGTCCCTAAAGGAGGATTCATTAGGAATATAGAGTAATATAACTTAAGCCTGGTTTAATTCCTTATGTACAATAATTCACAGATGAAAGAATCATCTGTGCTTGTACCAAATACAATCATTTCTATAGATGCAATGCTTCAATTTGGGCTTCCAGATGTTTAGACAGCTGGACAATTGGAGGCCAATGTGGACTGGGATATTTGACTTCTCTGTTATCAAAACATAATAGATCTGAAACATCATTAGAATAATTATTGCACTAGTCCCCTCCCACTACATCAAAGGGTCAAGCGTGATTTGCCTGGTTAATTATGGAATTCTGTATTTGCTTCCTCTGGCAGATCTCTTGAACAAAGTATGTTGTAGCCAGTAATGAAGAAATGATAGGAAAGTTTTTCTGCTATGCTAGGAATGTTTTTAGTCTCCACTTCAAAGACTGTTGCTGCACAACAGCATATTAACATTTCTAGCCAGAGTAGTCTCAGATGATAGAACTGTTCTTGATTATCTATTAACTAAGGAAGGTGATGTCTTTATTATTGCTAATGCTGCATGATGTACCTGAATAAACTTCTCTGATGAAATTGAAACTCAGTTGCATGAAATAAGAGAGCAAGCCGCATGGCTACCATAAGCCTCACGTAATTCTATTGTCATTTGATATATGCAATTGAATGTCTTACCGTAGGTTCTTGGCTTAAAACCATCACAAAACCTAGAATGTTCACAAAGTTGTCTTCTTTCATTTATTCCTTCCTTTTGAAACTACGTACTTTTTATCTATTAAAGGTCTGCAGAAATGCAACTACTGACAAAATAATTTTTGCCCAGTGCTCTGAGATAACAACCAATACCTGCAAAACAGATGAATGTAAAGATAACACCTAGGTAACCCAGGCACAAAAGCTCCGTTTTCTGGCCTCCTTGTTGCTAAAATTTTATTAAAACATCTTGACACTGACCAGCAGTTGTTCTTTTCCTTACCTGATATTAGATCAGATCCAGTGACTAGAATATGTTCATCTCAGCATCAAGGGACACATAAAATCTGACACTGGACTTATTTATCAGTGATGTTTTCAAAGAAAGATCTTGATCAAACGGGGAAATATAAAAGTTCATGAAATCAATTTCTGTAAGATCAAGACAAAATAGAGCCAGGAAAGGCACAAGGGAGGGAGGCTCATGCTTGCCTGAGGTAAGAATGTTTTCCAGGGACCTTCTAAAAACCCATCAAAAATCTCTTCAATTTTTTATGCATTTCCTGGTTTATATGAAACGTATTTCTGTAACAAAGTTTATCATTAGACATTGTTTGCCAGTGCAGTAATTCAGTTAAAATCCTCTGAAAAGAACCTGTCAGGTAATGGCATCTCAAGCAATGAACTGATGACACGTCTGACTCTGAGCCTCCATAACCAATGAACCCTGTTTCTGATCAGCTTATGTGAACTTCTCCCTTTATGCCAATAAAAGCATTCTCTTAGACTTCTTTCACTGAATGGATTTGTGGCTTGCCATGGTATGCATTCCAGATTTTAATCCAATTTTGTATTCTCAAAGAAACTCAGCATATTTGAAGATATTTTTCTGAATATATATTCTGGACCTTTAAAAGTTTCAATACATTATTACAAATATTCATGACATACAAAGCTGATTGTCTGCCATCCTGGCCATGATGTGGGGAACAGATTCATACTGGGGATATACCCACTACCAGAAATTACTTTTGTCCCTTTGCCCCTCCAATTAGCCCCCAACCCCCCTCCC
>NW_007730001.1:402033-407945 GCF_000696425.1 Galeopterus variegatus
CAGGTTCATCCATGTTGTTGCAAATGGGAGTATTTCATTCTTTTTTATGGCAGAGAAGTATTCCATTGTGTATATATACCACAGTTTCCTTATCCAATCATCTATTAATAAACATTTAGGTTGGTCCCATATCTTGGCTACTTGAAACAGAGCTGCAATAAACATGGGAATGCAGGTATCCCTTTGACATGATGATTTCCATTCCTCTGGATATATAAACAGAAGAAGGATTGCTGGATCATATGGAAGATCTATGTGTAGTTGTTTGAGAAAACTCCATACTGTTTTCCGAAGTGGCTGTACTAATTTATATTCCCACCAACAGTGCAGTAGTGTTCCCTTCTCTCCACACCCTCACCAGCATTTGTTATTCACCATCTTTTTGATCATAGCCAGTCTAACTGGAGTGAGGTGGTAACTAAATGTGGTTTTAATTTGCATTTCCCTGATGACTAGTGATGTTGAGCATTTTTTCATGTATTTGTTGGCCATTTGTATGTCTTTTGAAAAATGTCTGTTCAGCTCCTTTGCCCATTTTTTATTTGGGTCATTTATTCTTTTACTGTATAATTGCTTGAGTTCTATGTATATTCTGGATATTAGTCCCTTGTTGGATGCATAGTTGGCAAAAATTTTCTTCTACTCTGTAGGTTGTCTTTTCAGTCTGTTGATTGTTTCTTTTGCTGTGCAGAAACTTTTTAGTTTGATATAGTCCCATTTGTTTATTTTTTTCTTTTGTTGCTTGTGATTTGAGGCTCACGTTCATAAAGCCTGTGCCCTGACCTAACTTCTGAAGTGTTTCACCTATATTTCCTGTTAGTAATTTTACAGTTTTGGGTCTTATACCTAGGTCTTCAATCCATTTTGAGTTGACTTTAGTGTATGGTGAGAGATGCATATCTAGTTTCATTCTTCTGCATTTGGATATCCAGTTTTCCCAGCACCACTTATTGAAGAGGCAATCTTTTCCCCAATGTAGATTTTGGTTGCCTTTGTCAAATATCAGATGGCTATAAGCCTGAGGAGTGATTTCTGGGTTCTCTATTTTACTCCTCTGGTCTGAATGTCTACTTTTATACCAGTACCATGCTCTTTTGGTTACAAAAGCTCAGTAGTATAATTTGAAGTCAGGCAGTGTTATGCCTCTGGCATTTTTTTTCTTTTTCCTCAGGATTGCTTTGGCTCTTCGGGGTCTTTTGTTTTTCCATATGAAAGTTAAGATTGTTTTTTCCATTTCTGTGAAGAATCATTGGTATTTTGATGGGGATCGCATTGAATCTGTAGATCGCTTTCAGTAGTATAGACATTTTCACAATGTTAATTTTCCAATCCAAGAGCATGGAATATCTTTCCATCTTTTTGTGTCTTTAATTTCTTTCAGAAGTGGTTTGTAATTCTCATTGTAGAAGTCTTTCACCTCCTTGCTTAAATTGATCCCTAGGTATTGTATTTTTTGGTGGCAATTATAAATTGGCTTACTTTCTTTATTTCTCTTTCTGTTAATTCATTATTTGAATATATAAATGTTACTGACTTGGGAGCATTTATTTTGTATCCTGCAGTGTTACTGAAGTTATTAACCAGCTCTAGGAGTTTTTTGATAGAGTCTTTAGTTTTTTCTACATATAGTATCATGTCATCTGCAAATAGGGAAAGTTTGAATTCATCTTCTCCAAACTAGATTCCTTTTTTTTCTTTCTCTTTCCTGATTGCTCTAGCTAATACCTCCAGTACTATGTTGAATAGAAGTGGTAAGAGTGGACATCCTTGTCTTGTTCCTGTCCTTAAGTGGAAGGCCTTCAATTTTTTCCCCATTTAGAGTGATACTGGCAGTGGGCTTGTCATAAATGGTTTTTATTGTGTTGATATTTTCCTTCTATACCTAATTTGTTGAGAGTCTTTATCATGAAATAATGTTGAATTTTGTCAAATGCTTTTTCAGCATCTATTGAGATATTCATATGGTCTTTGTCCTTGAGCTTGTTGATGTGATGTATAACATTTATGGACTTTCATATATTGAACCATCCTTACATCCTTGGGATGAATCCCACTTGATCATAGTGTATAAATTTTTAATATGTTGCTGTATTCTAATTGCTAATATTTTCTTGAGGATTTTAGCATCTAGATTCATCAAGGATATTGGCTTGTAATTTTCTTTTTTAGTTGTGTCTTTATTGGGTTTTTGGTATCAGAGTTATGTTGGCCTTATAGAATGAGTTTGGGAGCATAGCATCTGTTTCAATTGTTTGGAACAGTTTCATGAGAATTGGTATTGACTCCTCTTTAAAAGGTTGATAGAATTCAGCTGTAAAGGCATCTGGACCCGGACATTTTTTTGCTGGAAGATGGCTAACTACCACTTCAATCTCCTTGCTTGTTATTGGTCTGTTCAGGTTTTCTATCTCTTCTTGGTTTAGTCTTGGTAATTTATATGTGTCTAGAAACTTATCCATATCGTTCAGATTTTCAAATTTATTGTCATACAGTTGTTTATAATAGTCTCTAATGATTCTTTGTATTTCTGTGGTGTCAGTTGTAATGCCTCCCTTTTCATTTCTGGTTTTTGTTATTTGGGTCTTCTCTCTCCTTTTTTTTTTTTTTTGTTGTTGTTATTGTTGATCTAGCTAATGGCATGACTATTTTGTTTATCTTCTTGAAAAATCAACTTTTAGTTTTTTGATCTTTTCTATTGTTTTGGGGGTCTCTATTTCATTTAGTTCTGCTTTGATCTTAATTATTTCTTTCCATCTACTGCCTTTAGGTTTGGATTGTTGTTGTTTTTCAAGTTCTTTGAGGCATAGTGTTAGGTCGTTTATTTGGAGTGTTTCCATTTTTTTGATATAAATATTTACTGCAAGAAATTTGCCTCTAAGTACTGCTTTTGCAGTTTCCCACATGTTTTGGTATGATGTATCTTTATTTTCATTAATTTCTAGAAATTTTTTGATTTCCTGTTTAATTTATTCTTGGACCCAAAGGTCATTCAGGAACCCATTAGTTATTTTCCATGTATTTGTATAGCTTCCAATGATTTGCTTATTGTTTATCTCCAGTTTTATTCCAGTGTGGTCTGAAAAGATTGTTGGAATGATTTCAGTTTTTAAAAATTTGCTGAGACTAGATTTGTGACCTAATATGTGGTCTATCCTGGAGAATGTACTGTGAACTGATGAGAAGAGAGTGTATTCTTTAGATGTTGGGTGAAATATTCTGTATATATCAGCCAAGTCCAATTGATCTAGGGTGTAGATTAAATCCTGTGTCTCTTTGTTGACTTGTTGCCTGGAAGTCCTGTCCCATACTGAGACTATTAATGTTTTAGGTCCTATCTCCTTCTTTAGGTCTAAGAGTGTTTACTTGATTTATCTGGGTGCTCCGGTATTGGGTTCATACATGTTTATGATTGTTACGACTTCTAGCTGGGTAGTTCTCTTTACCATTATATAATGGCCTTCTATGTCTTTTTAAATGTTTTTTGGTTTAAGGTCTATTTTGTCTGATGTAAGAATCGATACTCCTGCTCATTCTTGGCTTCCATTTGCATGGTTTATCTTTTTCCATCCCTTCACTTTTAGTCTATTAGTGTCTTTTCAGGTGAGGTATGTCTGTTGAAGACAGCACATACTTGGGTATCGATTTTTAATCTAGTCAGTTAGTCTGTGTCTTTTGGATGGGGAGTTTCATCCAATCACATTTAGAGTAGTTGTTGAGAAGTATTGTTTAATTCCTTTCATTTAATTGCTACTTGTTTAGGTGGTTTAAATATTTTTTGATCATTATTTCTCCTCTTAGTTCTCTTCTTCAATGTGAGTTGGGAATTTAAGATGAAATGATGTAGCTTCTTTCTCTTTCTTGCTGGCATTTTTGTTTTAACTGTGGGTTTTGCTCAAAAATGTATTCGTGATAAAGGTCACCATTATTCCGATTCCACATGAGTGACTCCCTTGAGAATTTCTTGCAGGGCTAGTCATGGGGTGGTGAACTCCCACAACTGTTGTTGTCGGGGAAATACACTATTTCTCCCTCATTTCTGAAGGAGAGCCTTACTGGGTAAAGAATTCTTGGCTGGCAGTTTTTTTCTTTTAGTATTTTGAATATATCGTTCCACTTTCTTCTGGGCTGTAGGGTTTCGTTTGAGAAGTCTGCTGTTAGTTTGATGGGGGTTCCCCTATAAGTGACCTGATGCTTTTCTCTTGCTGCTTGTAGAATTCTTTGTCTTTGAGCTTTGCAAATTTAACTATAATATGTCTTGGGGAAGATCTTTTTGGGTTGAATCTGTTTCGGGGACTTTAAGCTTCCTGGATCTGAAGTTCTCTATCTTGTTCTACACCTGGGGAGTTTTCTGTTACTATTTCCTTGAGTAGGTTTTTGATAGCATTTCCCTTTTCCTGCCCTTCACGAATACCCACAAATCAGATGTTAGAGTGCTTGAGATTGTCTGCTATCTCTCTTAGGTTTTCCTCATTATTTTCTATTCTTTTTTCCTTTTATTTGTCTGCCTGAGTTATTTCAAAAAGACCATCTTCAAGCTCTGAAATTCTTTCTTCTGCTTGCTCTACCCTTCTGCTCAAGCTCTCAGTCATGTTTTTTATTTTGTTGAGTGAGTCTTTCATTTCTAGAAGTTCTGCTACACTCTTTTTTATGGTATTAATCTCTTTGCAGATTTCCTCCTTCATATGCTGGATGTCTTTTCTTGTTTCATTGAGTTCTCTAATTGAAGATCGTTGCTCAAAATTCTTTTTCAGACATTTCAAGGATTCTCCGTTCCATAGAGTCTGACTTTGGGGCATTACTCTATCCTTTTGGTGGTGTCATTTCTTCTTGATTGTTTGTACTTCTAGTGGGTTTTTTTTTTTTTTTTTTTTTTTTTTTGCCTATGCGTGGTTATATGGTAGGGGGGTTGCTTCTTCTATTACACTGAGGCAGGCTGTGGAGTGGCCTTTGTTGCTACTGTGGGGGGTCAGCTGTCTTTGCTTGACAGTAGGGATGGTGGTGGTTATGTTAAACCAACTTGGATCCTGTTCAAGATTCTGTGGTCATAGAATGAGTCCCTAGTGTATGGAGTTTTGCTGGGCCAAACTTGGTGGGTCAGTTCCATAGGCTGGTGCTCTCCCCTGGGTCTGAGGCATGATGAGGGGCCACATGGAGCCACACATTTCCACTGGCTGGCTGGCGCCAGTGGGCTCACCTGTGTGGTGATGGGTCAGGGTGCTGGGGGGTCCTGGGGCTCCCCCCTGCCTGGGTCCAAGGCAGTGGGGTAAAGGGGCTGCATGAAGCTTCACAGTTCCACTGGTTGGCTGATATCAGCAGGCTAACCTGCACCTTGCCAGTTCAGGGTGCTGGGGCCAGGCCAACGATATTTTTCTCTACTGTATTTTTTCTTGATTAACAGAGGAAATGTACATTAGCTGAATAAATGCCATATATGACAAGCCCAAAGCTAGGACCATCTTAAGCAGTGAAAATTTAAAACCTTTCCAGCCAGTAAAATTCGGGAAGGAATTTCTAAGCAGAGATAATTTGCAAGAAAAAGAAATGAAAGGCAAGCAAATAGAAATAGAAAAAGTCGTGGTCTTTCACATAGAAAGATGTAATGGCTCCACCAAAAAACAAACGAACAAACAAAAATCTTAAAACTCAAAGACAAATTTAGTGTAGTTGCAGAATACAAAACCAACATAGCAAAACTGATATCATGTTTACACACTAACAACTATCTGAAGCAGAAATTAATAAGACAATCCCAATTACGGCAGCATGTAATAAAATTAAAAGTGAATTTAATGGATGATGTGGACAATGTGTGCAGTGCAGTAAACACTGTAAAGAATTGATGAAAAAATTTTAGGAGTTCCATCATGGCGTCAATGCAGTTGTCTCTTACTCTGCTCGTTGAGTGAAGAAAA
>NW_007730002.1:0-641 GCF_000696425.1 Galeopterus variegatus
ATGTGTCAACAGAACCCGCAAATGACCTGTTATTCATAGACTATGGGTTTTGGGCCTATGGAATGGCTCTTCTCTCATGTCCTCAAATTCCTTCTCTCTGGAGGCTTCCGGTCAAGATGGTGGAACAGACAGTCCCCAGAGTCACTCTCTCCCACAAATCAACCAATTTACAACTATTAAAAAGCAACAACAGCCAAGCTGGGGCTGCTGGAGCTCAGGGGAAGAGGAGGAGAGACCTACGGAGTGCATGAAGGTGGGAGAAGCCATGATGAGAGAAAGAAAAAAATGCTCTGACCATTTCATGCCACGGCCACTTTAGGGCTGGAGCTGCTGAGTGCAGGAGCAGGAAAAGGCAAAAGCCACAGCTGTGCCCTTTGGATGAAGTTGCATGGAGGTGGCAGGAGAGAAGAGGGCCTTAGTGGCCCTCAGGCCAGCAAGACCACTAATAGGGCTCCCGTGGACACACAAAGGAGTGAGGGGCCACAAAAACTGAAAAAAAGGAGCCACTCAGAGGCCAGTGAGTCATTGCAAGGTACCAACACATGGCCCATCGCATGGGAAGTGTTTGCAGCATGGGTGGTGGGGGAGACAGGCCCATTGGGAGAACACTGGGACACAGCAAGGACAGCTGATCTGCCCCC
>NW_007730002.1:1968-3091 GCF_000696425.1 Galeopterus variegatus
GGGTTGCGATCCGTTGCTGGACACGGAAAAAAGACAAAAGACAAAAAAAAAAAAAAAAAGAATAATTATGATTTGTAACAATACATATGCTAGTAATATTCATTTAATCTACATATGTCAATGCTGAACCCCCAAAATATGTATAATCAATTGTGATTCAGTAAAAATTTTTTTTAAAATTCCTCTCTCCTACAGTCCTGCCCATGCTTAAATCTTTACTAAATGTCACTCGACCAGAGTCTTCCTGACCACCAGGGTCATCCCTGGTTATTGCCTCTCGTGATCTCTTTTTTCTCCTTTCTAGAACTTACTACAATGTGTAATTATTTGCTCATGTAAGTACCTACCTGGTCTTCCCCACTAGAATGTAAACCCCAAGAGGGCAGGGACCACGTGCATTTTGACTCAAGATGTACTTGTTGGGCGACTGATCATAGAAACTTCCATTGTCACCATTATCTTTATCATTATCTTCCATTATCTCAAAGGACCAACCAGATACATGGTGAAGAGAGACCTGAATTGGGAAGCTGAGAACCTGGCCTGGCTCAGGCTCGGCCCCCCTCACCGTGTTGTCTGCTCCACATGGTCTCTCTTGGCCTCAGCTTGTTACTTGCAGAGTGAAGGTCACATTTCTAGCCCCATAGGCTGTTGCATGAAGAAAGTGAGATAATTTTAGTCTCATTGTGTTGTTGAAGTTAACCATGACTAGTTCACATAGTCATTTTTAAACTTAATTTTTGTGGCTAGGCCATATACATACGAGGTTCAAAAAATATCAAAATATACATAAAGCTCTATAGCAACAATCCCCCCAAATCCTCTGTCCCCGTCTGCCCAGTCCCCACCACCCCCCACAGCCAAACATCACTCTTGGTTTTTTGCCTAGCACTGCACAGCTTTTTTATCCAAATACAAGCAATCATGACACAAATTCCCCACACGACCATGTCTCGCACCTGCACGTTTCTCAGCCGCCTTGGTCTGTGCTCTGCACTGAGTAAATCTTCGCTAGATATCTGTGGATAGATTTGATTAACTAAAGGACAGCATAAGCAAAAAAATGGCCAAGAAAGCAATTGACTTTTCCATGTGCATTAAAGGTGGGTAGATGCGCGTGCTG
>NW_007730002.1:3858-14958 GCF_000696425.1 Galeopterus variegatus
AATGGCCAAGAAAGCAATTGACTTTTCCATGTGCATTAAAGGTGGGTAGATGCGCGTGCTGAAAAGGGATTTGGGATATTACAACATTTGTATTGATTTTCACCCGTGGTTCTTAGCTCCTAATTTCCAAACTTTTGTTATAATGCTGGGACACCTTAGGCCTCCAAAACAGGCCCCAGAAAACAGAGTCTTGTCTCTGACCTTCTCCTGCTCTTTTTTCTTCTGCTGTTTTTTCTTCCTGGGGCAAGTCATGGAAACTAAAATCCCTCTTTCTCATGGTGGGTCAGAGAAACCAGAACCCCCTTTTCCCCAAAGCCAGCTATAAAGACTAAGAATACGCTCTGATCTTTCCCCACCTTTCTGTCTTGGAGCTGGTCACAGAGAAATCCTCTGACCCACCTTGTCTGATTGCAGGTAATAAGACCCCCATTCCAGAAGGGGTCCCGCCCCATGCTCGGGATGAAGGGCTCCTGCAGAGAGGCCGAGAAGAATCTGCACAGACGGGCCTTCCTGGGCTTCCCCACCCAGTCTGTTAGCGTCAGATCACACCCTTTCTGTACAGTTCAGTCAAGCCTGTCCAATGAAGTCCCCATAAAAGACCCAAGAGGATGGGGTAGGGGGAGCTTCTGGACAACTCAACTCATTCCCCACTCCAAGGAAACAAATGTTCCTGCTCTTTGGGACCCTTCCAGACCTCGTCCTGTGTAATCTCTTCCTCTGGCTGTTGTTTCCCTTAAAATACTCATGATAATAAACCAGTCAACATAAGTAAGTGTTTTCCTGCGTTCTGTGAGCCGCTCTAGCAAGTTAATTGAACCCAAGGAATGGGTCGTGGGAACCCTGATTTATATCTGGTTGACCAGAAGTTCCAGAGGCCTGAGCTTGCGACTATTATCTAAAGTGGGGGTGGTCTTGGAGACTGAGCCCTTCACTTGTAGGATCTGACACTGTCTCCAGGTAGATGGAATTGAATTGGAGGACACCCAGCTGGTGTCCACTGCAGAACTGCCAGCTTGCTTGCTGGTGGGGAGAGATCCCCACACCCCTGGTGTCAGAAGCGTGTTGTGAGAGTACAGTCGAAGAAACCGAGTTGGTTTTTTCCACTCATTATCGACAGAGAAAAAAAACCTTCCAAACTGTTTTTTCTACGTTCTCACAGCACAGTTATCAACACAGAAGACTTCTGTGACCAAATGTCACAAGCAAGCCACCAGTTCTCCAGCAGACATCAGCTGGATGCCCACCAACTTAATGCTGACACTACCTGCCTGGAGACAGTGTCATATCCCACAGGTTGAGGGCTCAGTCTCCAAGACTGTCCCCCGTCCCCCAACTTGTGATGCCCATCTCAAGCCCCAGGCTGTTTTGCCTGAACTTCTGACCACCCAGCTATACATGGGGGTACCGATGACCTCTTCCTAAGACTCAATTGATTTGCTAAGCAGCTCAAGAACTCAGGGAAACACTTATGCTGATTGGTTTGTTATAAAGGATATTGCAAAGGATGAGAACTGCCGGCTTGCTTGCTGGTGGGGAGAGATCCCCACACCCCTGGTGTCAGAAGCGTGTTGTGAGAGTACAGTCGGAGAAACCGAGTTGGTTTTTTCCACTCATTATCGACAGAGAAAAAAAACCTTCCAAACTGTTTTGTCTACGTTCTCACAGCACAGCTGTCAACACAGAAGACTTCTGTGACCAAATGTCACAAGCAAGCCACCAGTTCTCCAGCAGACATCAGCTGGACGCCCACCAACTTAATGCTGACACTACCTGCCTGGAGACAGTGTCATATCCCACAGGTTGAGGGCTCAGTCTCCAAGACTCTCCCTCCTCCCCCAACTTGTGATGCCCATCTCAAGCCCCAGGCTGTTTTGCCTGAACTTCTGACCACCCAGCTATACATGGGGTTCTGATGACCTCTTCCTAAGACTCAATTGATTTGCTAAGCGGCTCAAGAACTCAGGGAAACACTTATGCTGATTGGTTTGTTATAAAGGATATTGCAAAGGATACCGATGAAGAAATGCACGTGGCGAGGCGTAGAGAAGGGGCACGGAGCTTCCATGCCCTCCCTGGACACCACCCTCCAGGAACCTCCATGTGTTCAGCTATCCGGAAGCTCCCCAAACCCTGTGCTCTTGGGTTTTTATGGAAGCTTCATTACACAGGCAGGATTGAAGTGTGGACAACTGTGTAGAAATGTGATTGGACAAAATGGGTCTGATCTAATGCTAACAGCCTGGGTGGGGAAACCCACAAGCCTGTCTGTTCAGATTCCTCTTGGCCTCTCTGTGCAGCGTTTCTTCCCCCCGGGCATGGGGCAGGGCCCCTCCTGAATTTCTTTATGGAAAGCTCCAAGACAGAAAGGCAGGGAAAGATTAGAGGTCTGCCTTGGGGAGCCAGGAACCGTGGATGAAAACCACTGCGTGTGTATGTGTGTGTGTACATATATGGAATAGCAATACCATGGGACTGCTCAGGTTCATAATCTGCCTGTGTCTCTCCTTTAGTCCAAGACCAACCCCTACTCCTGGGCCTTTGTTTTGCTTTGCTTTTACTTGGAACTCTCAATTCATTGGTCCCTTCAAGCATAAATGAGTTGCTTCATGACTTCATGAAAAGACCTGGCACAAAGACAGAGCCCAGGGGGCCCTGGCGTCATCTGGTATAGTCTCACTTCTCACCATGGCACACCTCAGACGACTTGCTCGGCCTTGTGTCGTGGGCTAAATTTTCCCCCTAAATTCACTTGCTCAAGTCCTAACCCCCAGAACCTCAGAATGGGACTGTATTTGGAGATGGAGTCTTTAAAGAGGTAATTAAGGTGAAATGAGGTCACGGGGGTGGGCTCTAATCCAATCTGACTGGGATCCTTGCAAGAAGAGGAGATTAGGACACAGACACAGAGTGAGGACCATGTGAGGACACGGCGAGAAGGTGGCCGTCTGCAAGCTAGGGAGAGAGGCCCCAGAAGAAGCCAACCCTGCCACACCCTGATCTGGGATTTCCAGCCTCCTGAATTGTGAGACAATAAAGGTCTGTTATTTAAGCCACCCTGTCTGTGGTGCTTTGTTATGGCAGCCCTGGTAAACAAATACACCTTGCTTAGCCCCAGACATATTAAACCAGAGAATTTCCTTTGCTTTTTAGAGCCAGGCCCTGTGCCACCACAGGCTGAGCCAAACACCTGTCAAGGCGTTTCCATCCGGAAGGGGGAACGTGCCTGGTGGGCCACCCTTCATGGCTCCCAGGAGCTCTCCAGCTGTGCCTGGGGATGGACGTAGAGCTGCAGCAGCCTTGGCCCTGCCACAGGGAAGCCATCTGCAGGAAGTGAGACGGAGCGGATGCCAGCCTGGCCTGCTTGGCACCTCTCAGGCCAGCCCATCCCCTGCCCTCCCTGAGCTTGGTTCCTCGGTTAACCCGGCTCCCTGTTTTGCTGAAGTTAAGTAGAGGTGGTTAGTGAGGTCTGCAGCTCAGAGGGTGCTGCCTAGTGCAGTCTCTGCAGAATCAGATCCCGACCTCAGCCGCTTCTAGTTGATGGCTCTTCCCAGCTCTGGCCTGCCATCTTCCTGCTGCCCTGGGCAGGCACCCCTCTTGCCTCTGGGCCTCCAGACAGAGTGGCCGGCTGGGCTGTGCAGTGCCTGCTGCCACCAACCAAACCTCACCTCTGGTGATGCCTGCTTGCAATCCCCACTGGGGCCTGAGTCTCCCTCCTTTGGGCTTTCCAGCAGCTTACACCCAGTCATTAGAGTCACATGGGTGTGTGTGTGTGTGTGTGTGTGTGTGTGTGTCTGTCTGTCTGTCTGTCTGTCTGTCTCAGGCTCCTTGAGGCCAAGGCCTGTGTCGCAACCTTCTCTGCAGTTTCAGCACTTGCCCCAGTGCCCAGCTCTCGTGCTGCATTTTGCTCACCACCAGGAGGTCTGCATGCTCCCAGCCTGCGGTGGCTCGTCCTTCAGCTCGGAGTCCTGCAGCGCTTACACAGGTAGCTGCCACAGGCCAGCACCAGCTCTTTTACAACGTGCTATTGCAGGGTCAAGAGGGATCCAGACCAAGATGCAACCTCTCCAGCAGCTCCGAGCTGAAATGCCCTGGCCGAGCAGTCACCCAGAGCAGTCCTTACTGAAGCGGAACAGAACTGGCTGCCCACTGCCCCAGGCTCACCCCCCTCGTCTGCCTGACTAGAGTCCAGCACCTGGCTGCATATTAAAAAACAACAGGCCAGACAGAGTGGCCAGGGGTTGGAGCTTGTGAAGTCACCAGCTCCAGGGGCCCCTGCTGTGGCCATGCGGCCCACGGATTGGGCTGTGATCTCATCATGGGTTGAAGGTGGTGGTTATCCCTGGGCTCTTTGGGCAACATTGCCTGGTGGTTCAGAGCTAGACACGGGGCTTCCTGGTCAGCTCTGCCCTCAGTTAGCTGTGTGCCTTTAGGAAAGCACCCTAACCTCTCTGAGCCTCCCTTTATCATCCATTAGCCAGAGGCAACAATGTTATAAATGGAGATACGTGTAAGGATGAATGAAGGGATGAATAGCCCTTTAGAGCTGTGGTTTCAACAGTTACAATTTTTCCCCTGCACAGGTTGCTTAGCAACTGAGGGAGGGACAGGAACAGAATGCTATGCTTGAGATAAGGAGAGTGACACCGGCAACCCCAAAGATAAGCAACAGAAGGCTGCAAAGCGCCTGGGAATCTTGCACCTCTGCAGCCTTTCTCTCTTTGGCATAGCTCCACTTTTGTCCCCAAGTCCCTTATAAGCCTCAACTCTTCCCCCTCGGGGTGCAGAGAAAGCAGATGCACAGTACTCGGATGGATCCATACTCTGCCCGATCCCTGTAAGTAACTACCTCAATAATAACTAAGTGACTCATTTCAGGACCTTGTGCAGCTGAGGCACTTTTGTTACAACGGGAACGATTTAAGAGGAGCCAGACAGACCAGCATCCACCCATCACCACCAACACAGAGATGGCTCAGGGTCCCCCCCATTATCCAAATGTCAGCATCCACACTATCCATCACTCTCAATGGGTGGGCTCTCTTGCTCCTGTCGCAGGGCTAAGCACTTATATGTGCGGTTTTATTTCATTTCTGCAACAGCTGTATGAGTGTGATGGCCTTGTGTGGACGGGAAGAGCAGGGGTTATCACAGAGGCTGTAAATCAGTGAAGCCCAGCATCATCCGTCCCAGCAAAGCCCAGAATGACCAACTCATTGCTTCCCTCAGTGGCAAGTGCCTGGCATGCCCAAGGCCTGCTGCCTCCCCTGGGGCACGCTCGGTACATCTACTCAGCTTGCCCCTACCTGAGGGTGGGCTGTCCCTGGGCTGTTGTCGGGGTTTGGTCTGAGGCTTGGTTGTGGAGGTTGTCACACTGAAGGCTGGCAGTGTTCCCAGGACCCCGACATGCTGAGGCAGCACGAATCGGTCTGGCCACTGCTGCTGTGGCCACAGTGTGGCTTCATGCTCTTCCCGTGGGCAGAGGGTGACAGCAGTTCACCCGACTACCGACTCCCCAAGTTGCCTCTTAACAATGTCTATCACTCCATGTCTCCTGGGAAAAGGCCTGCAATTTTCCAGCTCTTCCCCTTCCCCATTCTGCTAACTCCATCTAGTTGACTTCCCAGCATAAGGGATCAAGTCTTGGGATTGCTGGCCCTGGTGCTGTTTTCCCATTTCAAGAGCACAACAAGCAAGCACATTGTTTTGGATCTGTTTCTAGATGCTCATGGACCAAGTTTAACTTCTCTATCTATGCCAGAAGGGTCGTTCTATTCCCGGGATGTCTGTCTGACCTCCTGGATCCCCCAAGGCCCAGAAATCTCCCACTTGCAGGGCCCCTTGGTTTGCCTTCCTGGTCCCCTCTCTCTTCCCCAATCCCCAGTCTCCAGACGAGAGGACACAGGATGGTTCCTGTCCCAAGAGGACTCTCCCTGGCACCATGGGCAGAGAGGTCATTCTTCCCTTTCTAAGCACAAAGAGGTCACTGTGCTCAGCCAGGCAGAGGAAAAATGCAAATAGTGCTCAGGGTGTAGCCTAGTCCCTGGGCCCCCAAGTGTTGGCTGGCATTTTTTCTTGGGGTGACCTTTGTTTTCCCTTTCAGCAGGCCTGAAATACAAAGATAACTTAAAACTCATAATTTACCACGACATGGATATCACAACGTATTGGGTAAGTGTCATCAGTTCAAAGACTTTTTAAAACTAATTTCTGTGCAAGAAAAGTTGAGATGCCCTGAATACTTATGGACCTTAGATGAAAGAAGAGTTCATCAAAATTTCCCCAAACTTGAAAACAACCCTAAAAAACTACATTATTAACAATAATGAGCTGTAAAGCAGGAAGAAATCCTCCCGAACTTCAATAATAAAAATAAAATGTGATCAATCGTGCTAGAGAAAAGAATTCTCTTTCTATTCTCTCTACAGAAATTATATTGCAGAATCATTCTTAGCTAAAGAGGAGTATGCAGCCGAAAGAAAGTGCAGGGAAAGGGTATTTAGAGATGCCTCAAGCTGTTGGTAAGTAAAAATAACGCATTATTCTTCTGGATTTTGTGATGTTTGTAGTATTGATCAGCTTCTTAAAGTTTATAATTTGCTGTCCGAAATAAATTTCTTGTTCTAAATAAGTTTTCACTTTAGTAGCTAATTTTGCATTTGTGATTTTGTTTTTTCTTTCTTAAAGAGGATCTCCAACATTGAAGGAGCTTCAGACCCCGTGAAAATGGGATCTTTGAACCGCTTTCTAAGAATGACTTTCAACACACCCCTCACCTTCACCCTTTGCCCTGCCCTGTGGCTACAGGCAAGCCTTTCTTGCACAGTTTACTGGAGCCTGGAGACCCCTGTCAGTGGCTTAATGTGTTGTGTGCTTGGGAGACCTGTGGTGTAATCACAACAGCTAATTTTCCCTGCAGTGCCTGAATCTTACACCCCTGAAAATAAGATATGAGCAGTTCTCAGGCCCTTAGACGTAATGAGGTACAATCAGCTGACTCTTCCTGCCTGTGCTACTTGAAACGCTACTTTTTCTGGAGATGAAAATGCTGAATCTTACACCCCTGAAAATAAGATATGAGCAGTTCTCAGGCCCTTAGACGTAATGAGGTGCAATCAGCTGACTCTTCCTGCCTGTGCTACTTGAAACGCTACTTTTTCTGGAGATGAAAATGGGAAGCTATTAAAAAGAACATTGAACGTAACAGGCAGCTTAAATGCCTTTCCAAGAACTCCTGGTAAGAAATGGATCCAGTTTCTCCCCCGGAAACTTGTGCAAGCCACTTACAATGACTTTCCTGGTGCAGAATATGATAATAACACGCTTCCTGGGATTTATTTGTAGCAAAAATTTCATTACGTTTTCAGGCAAATAGGAAATATTCCATGATCCTGACCTCTAGGAGTTCCAGCTTATATACTAAATTCGCCTCCCCCCCCTTTTTTATTTAACCCTGATCCACTTAATACCAAAGTTTTAATGAAATGATTGGATCATTAAAAGTGAAATGGGGGAACAAACCCTAATCTCTCCTAGTCACTCCCCTGACCCCAGTCTGGGGGGAGAAGGGAAATGTACAGCTAAAGAAAAACTGCCTGACCAGGCAGGATGGGCTGGATTCCTAGGAATAACAATAACAAGATCAGAGTAGAGTTGATTAAACGAAATTCCTTAGGCTGAGACTTGATCTGGAGGTCAGAATGTTTGTTCCTTAAATAAATGCCTTATGGCTTAGGATAACATCTGTAAGGCCAATCTCAACTTGTCTTTGCAGATAAATTTTTGAGGCACACACATCCTGGACCCTAAGGCTCCTTGGAAAATATCAGTCAAGATGCAAGAAATAATTACACTGACCTCACTGTTGACCAATCAGATTCGCACACGACTCCCGGGACCCCCACCCATGATTTTGCTATATAAAGGCAATCTGGGGTCTTGAAAGCTCCCTTGGCTACCACAGGCTCCTTTGAATGACATTCCAATAAATGCTCATCTTTAACCCTGCAGACTTTGGCGTGAGAGATTTCTTAGATATTTGGGCAGCAGTTGATTGATGGACCCCTCTCGGTTCAGTAACAGAACTCTGAGCAACTCGGGGACAACTGCACCACAAAGGGTAAGGTTTATTAGTTGAAATAGGAGCTTTTAAGACAAAAGAGCTGACCTTTATACAAGAATAATCAGCTTGCAACACCCTTCTTATCACTGACGGTATCTCACCTACTCCTCGAATCCCAGCATTCCTAAAATCTCTGAAACACAGCATTCAAATTTTAAGACTGCAATTTAGTCTAAAAAATCTGCAAGAAATGATAACTTTGCCCTGAGTGGCTAAGGACAAAAATCACAGCCTGTCGATCATTTGCTCTTTCAGTAACGAACACAACACCTAAGAAGTGCTGATCATGGGAGGGAAGGGGTTGTCATGTGTTTCTATCCCCTTAGGTTTGGCAAAGCAGGACACAGTATTGTCTGGAGCAAAACAAAAAGTCTTTTAGGAATGGAATCTGGAGACTGAAGCCACATGGCACTAAGTTTTCAGGGGGTGGAATTTTAAAAATGCTGAGATAGTTTTATCTAACCACTGACATCTATGAATACAAAGAAGTACAGTTTGATGCGGGGTCCTGTGTGTTGGGTACAGGTTTCCATTTTCCAGGGGGCCTGTCCTTCTTGGTTGACAGATACTGCTCCTGGTTAGTGTGTTCCTCCTCTGGGACTCTATTAAATATTCTAGAGGGAGCAGACTGTGATTGGTTATGTGGTCCCTAAGAATAATTCATTCCTGTATTTGGAATCAGCAGTACCAAATAGCACAGAGTCTAAGTGGAAACATCTTTATTGTATATCATCTTTGTTTCCAGAATTGTTAGGATGGTAAGAAGCTCTTTTGACACTGAGCCGAACATGGACCCACTGTGCAGTATTTCTAGGAAGGCTCCATAAACAAAAGACAAGTGCCCTTTAGTCCTCCCCGGTTCCTCCTTATGACAGCCTGGGATGTAGATGCAATGGCTGGAGAGCCAGCAGCCACCCTGGATCATGCAGTAGTCTTGTGACCAGAACCCATGCTCAGCGGTGAAGAAATATGAGAACTTGGATCTCTGATGACAAATTGTATTCCTTCAGTATAATAAAATGTAGACACGTTTTTTCAGTGTGCCAGAGGAGACACTGGTAAACAAGGTATAGTTCCTATTCTAAAGAAACTTAGAAGCAAGTGGGGGTGACTAAGAATTAGGCAAGGAGGCACGCAGACAGAGCAGCTAGCCTGATCCTGAGAGTATGGTGGGAGGTGTGGTCTGGGAAGACTTCCTGGAGGAAGAAACCTCCTTAGAGGATTTGGTCAGCTGTTGGAGAAGGAGGGGGAAAGAGCTTTCCTGGCTCAGTAGAGTTAAGAAGTGTTAACACCGTTAACACCTCTTAAGACATATGTCAGGGAGGTAAGTCAGAGGAGGAGTCTGAACTTTACAAAACGAAGGGAATTTAAGCACGGGTGTAACACGGTCAGAGGCATTCTTTGGAAAGGTCATTCCCGCTGCTCCGTGCAGAACGGACTGTGGGGAACAAAATCTGAGGTCGGGAGAGCAGCAAAGGATCAAACTAGAAAAAGAGTTCGACACCGAAGTCACACTTGGCCCGACGACTCACCTGGCATTTGCTGGGAGCGTGTGAACGAGCACTCGTTTGGAGTAAAAGCCACAGCGGGTCCAGGCCCCTGCCCGACCCTCTTTGGGGAAAAAAAACTTACCATTACGCACGAAGTTGAGCATTCACTTAAGACGTGAAAGGAGATGGCAAGAAAGTTCTGGAGTCTTGGCAATTCGGGTCATCTCCTTCTGTCCATCGGCACTGCTGGCCTAGCAATGCTTCCAGACGCTCCCCCTGTCCGCCCAGAACCTTCCCCAGCTCCCTGCACTCGCAGGAGAACCGCAGAGTGGCGCGCCGGGGTGTACAGCGAGGCCACCTCCCCGCCTGGGAGGGGCGCACCGCGCGGTGACAGTCAACGAGGAGGGCTCCTGGGCGGGCGACGGCCGTGCTACTGGACGAGTCGGCTCGGACGTGGAACGGCCCCACTTAGCTGTCACCAACCGCGCCGCGGGGGACATGGGCGCAACGTCCCCGCCGCGCACTGGGAGGGACTCGGGAGAAGCCAGCCCCGCTTCCAAACCCGCCGCGGGCGGCAGCGCGGGGACCTCCCGTCTCCTCCCTGGAGTACGCGAGCTTGACCTCAGAAACACAAACCAGCTCCTGGGCACTGCAGGGTTGAGAAGTAAACGTCACTCCCCACGCCGGCCAGCTGGTGCCCAGAGCCGTGAAGGGTGTCAAGGAAGGAGGAACTCGCAAGATTTCCTTCGTTGTTTTGTTTTTTTAAATAAAAGAAATGCCACCTGCAAAACAAGTCGTCACCAGCAGACAGCACGAGGCTGGGAGCGGGGTCGCCCCAGCAGCCCGGGGCGCGGGGGACGCGCTGGGCGGGGGCGCGCGGCANAAAAAAGCCAGGTCCCTGGCAGATTTTTTTGACAGCTGAATCAATGTTTGCAACAATTGATGTCAAGATATATAAGAAAAATAAACATTTATTATTAGCCTATTATTAGCCAGATAGTCCGTGACTTGCAACTATCTTCTTTCTTAACTGATATAGGCAGTGTCTAGTGTCTAGCACTGGCATCATCTGTGGTGCAAAGTAGCAGTGTCAGAGCCCGCTGAGATGCCCAATGAAGGAAAAGGGGAATTTTGTAATGTGCATTAAGGAGAAGAGTCATAAATACCAATTATAGCCTTATGACCAGTTGTAAAAAGGAGAACTCTAACTTCTACTTATATTTTCTTCTTTGCTGTGTCATATGTACATTTATATCTATTTTATCTAATTGCCCTTTTCTTTCCATTCCCTTTCCTCTACTATTTTACATGGAACAAATCAGCGACGAATATCTTAGTAATTCATTCCATGAGATACAGAATATTGAGATGGGATTGTGACAGACTTAAAGGAGGAATGACTGTCACCCAGAGCCCCTGGGCTTGGAGCTGGACATTGGGGAGGGAAAGAGGGAATGTGATTTTCAATTGTACAAGGGATGTTGCATTATA
>NW_007730002.1:19516-22506 GCF_000696425.1 Galeopterus variegatus
CCTCGTCCCACCTGCAGGCCTTTCTACTAGGGAACCCCCTGCCATTCCCCAAAGCGGGGGACACCCGTCCCGCGCTGTCCTTAGCCCCGCGTCACCCCTCTGCGCGCAGTGCCAGGCAGCGTCTTGTGCGCGCGTCAGGACTGGCACCGATGGCAGGTGGGCCCGTCACAGAGGCCTGGCCTCTAGAGTGTCCCGGCCGTCCCCCGTCACCTAACCCCCAGCCTGGAAAGGTCACCTGCATGGAGGTCTTCAGCTTTGGGCCGGACGCTGCCTTTCTTGAGGGATGGCACATGGGACTGCCCTGGTTGTCTTGAGATGTTTTGAATCTCCGGCTCAGGAGCCCTAAGGAAGCGCGACTTAATAAGTCATTGCACTGGGTTGCTAACCAAGCCGCCCGGGTGTCACCCAGCTCCGATCTGCTGCAGCAGGAGGCCCCAAGAAAAAGCCGTAAAAGTTCCCTGGGCTCTTTTACAGGCTCACAGGAGTTATTTTATGAGGCTTATTGTTAAGCTAATGGGAGCGCGTGGGGATTGACTCGGCTGCTTGTTTACCTGTGATGCGTGACTTCATGAGAGTGCAGCAATTGTAAAGCACTTTGCACATACTTTGTAAAGAATTGCACAGAGATTTAATGACACAACGCCGTCATCATCATCATTGCCATCTCTGACTCCCATTAGCTTTCCAGGCATTGAAATGTCCATTTTCACTAGGACTCTGCCCAGGGGTGACCAACTTGTGTCACCTGGTGAAGGTAATTTAAGAGCTTATGCACAGAGGCCCCAAGCAAAGCAGGCACCCTGTTCCTTTTAACAGCGTTTCTGTTTCTCAAAAAAAAAAAAAAAAAAAGCCATTAATAAAAAAGAAAAAGTAGAAAACGAATTGCCCTGGTGTAGTGGGAGCCAATGACTGGAAATTTCAAGGAAATATTTTAGGCTGGAAAATAGCCTGTGTAATGTTTCGTAGAGATTATAGTCTTTTAAAAGTGGGTCTACGCTCAGAGCCTTCTCATAAGTCTGGTGTGTATCAGCATATTTTCCAGTCTGCGAGTAATGTGTATTGTCTGTCCAAATGCTGTTTTCAAACCTGCGAACCAGTTCAGGCAGTCGGCTACGTGGAAAACACTTGGGCTTTGTTATTGAATGAAAAAGGGTGGTTCCAGCAAGGTGCAAAAGGCACTGTGACCATGGAATATTGCACCTTGAGATCTTTATGTTTGTTCCTTCTTGGGGGGGTGGGGAAGGGACATGTAGGGAACTGCCCTGGCTCCCTGGTAATCATATGCAGATTCTGAACTTGGAGCCGGATCCGGGGCTCGGCTGTGCATTTTCTGCTCCATCTGCTGGTTGGTGAGTAAATGCTGAGCAAAGGAAAAAGTGACCAGGCGGACGGAGCGTCTCTGGCTGGGAGGCCCAAAGTCATGGCCCTGTCGTCTTTATCTCTCCTGGGTCAGCAGTCCCCACAGCGAGGGCGTTCTGCCTGAGGGCCTGAGAAGGTGGCACAAAAGCGCTGGCATTCCTGGCTTCCTGATGAAAGCTCTGATACTCCTGGGGAGTTATAAAGGAGTTGGCACTTTGACCCCAACCCAGCTCTGCCGCCACTCATATGCTGTCCCCCGCACACTTGTTCTCTTACACGGGGTTCTCAACCATTGAAATTGCTTAAAAGGGGGAGCTTTAAGAATTACTGCTGCCTGGGCCCCATCTCGGACCAAGTGAATCGGTGTGTGTGGAAGGGGATAGCAGTTGACACTTAAGAAGCATGTGCCACATGCTCGGCACAGCTCTAAGCCATTTATTTAGTCTTCACAAGAATTCTCTGAAGAAAGTACTGATATTGTTCCCATTTTACAGAAGAGGAAACTGAGGCCCGGAGAGGTCAAATGACTTGCTAAGGGTCACACTGTCAGCACAGGGTTGAGCCAGGATTCACACCCACATCTATGACACCCAAGTGTGAGGCATGTCCTTTATGGTACAGTGTTGGAAACCTCTTACAGTGGAGGAACATACGTGACTCTGTGGGTAACACCTTGTTCTCCAGGATCTGGACTTGGAGTTGGGGAGATTCAGAGTGGGGGGGTACACACGATACGGTTAAGTCAAGGTCCAGGGGATGGAAGGGGCGGATGTTGAAGCATTAGGTGACTTGAGTGGGACCGAGGCCAGAGGCTGGCTGGGAAGGAGGAGAGGATGGTGGAAAGGAGCTTGGCAGAGTGTGGACTCGGGCATGAAATGGAAGGAGGGTCCGAGAGGTGGAGGAAGCTTTCTCCTGTCATTGTCACGCCCTTTATCAGGGCCCTGTGCTGGGGCTTCCTCGCCCATGTCTCATAGCCTCACCGATTACCCACGAGAAGGGTACTGTTTCCACCCCCCAAGGTTCCTGCAGCCCACGTGGCACCTCTGAGAGGTGGGTGTGGAGCGGTCCTGTCCTCCTCTGTCCCCACCGCCCCATGGCACATATCGCAGGCTCACCTGATCATTGAGCAGGCTCAGTTCGATTCACTTTTCCCCCAAATCACTGCTTTCAAACTCTCCTGGGTTAGGTCTCTCTTTCCACCCCTAATGATCTCTCAGGGGAGCCTGTGGCTTCCTAGATGAGCTCAGTTATTCACTCTTTACGTCCAGTTTAAATCTCTCCTCTCTCTACCCCTGTCCAGGGCAGGTCAGGCTTCCAGCCCAGGGCTTGGAGTGGCAGGTGTGTCCTGTACCCTACCCTCTCCCCCTGCACCCCCTCCATCTTCTGGGGCTGGGGAGTGGGCACGGGCTCGCATGGCCTTCAGCCCGCATCCGCCTTTCCTCTGGTTCTGCCTCTGTGGTCACCGTGGTCACTGCCATGTGGCTGCATCTGCATACACGGTGGGTTTCAACTTCATCCTGTCTCCTCTGCCGTCTCCCTCTCCTCCTGATCACGTCTTCAGGTGGGGCAGCCCTAGGGCATTAGGGCCCCTCTTCTGACCCTCTTCCCTTTCTCGTGAAGCCATGGGGCCA
>NW_007730002.1:22875-23512 GCF_000696425.1 Galeopterus variegatus
CCTCTGCCGTCTCCCTCTCCTCCTGATCACGTCTTCAGGTGGGGCAGCCCTAGGGCATTAGGGCCCCTCTTCTGACCCTCTTCCCTTTCTCGTGAAGCCATGGGGCCACTGAGACCCCTCCACTCGTGCTTGGCCCTGTGGGCGCAGGGCTGGGTGCCCACCAGTGTCTTCTGGGCCCGCAGCCCTGGACTCTTTTCAGTCCCTGCCTGCCTGGGGGCCTCCCCTGCAGAAGTCCCAGGTGGAAGCAGGTCCCACCCTCTAAGTTTCTGGTGCCCTCCGACCTCCAGGGCACAGGGTGAGCTCTGCCAGGACTCGCTCTCCGCAAGCCGTTCTGCTCTGGCGTCTACACCGTCAGGGCCTGCCCAGGCTCCTGGTCGTCCTAACCACTGAGAGTGGTTCCCATGCAGCCTTCTTGTCACTGGCCTGGGGCGAGGTGCTCTCCTGCCAACAGGCCAGAGCTGTTTTTCTCCGTCTCCACCTGCCATGTTCCAGGACAGGCTGCACAGGTTGCGGGTGGCCACAGCAGGACAGTTCTGCTGACTGTGTGCAGACCCTCTGTGTGCGGCATGTATGTGTCTGGCCCCATGTGTCTGGGGCTCTTCTGGGAGCACCGAGTGTCAAGTGCATGAGTCTTCAG
>NW_007730002.1:23757-25428 GCF_000696425.1 Galeopterus variegatus
CTGGCCCCATGTGTCTGGGGCTCTTCTGGGAGCACCGAGTGTCAAGTGCATGAGTCTTCAGCTCTGGGTAGAGCTGAACTAGGATGTGGTGGGACCCAAGGCCTTTGACTCTAGAGCTTAGAGTAATCTCTGTGTCATGTCGTCTTTGTAACAAGGGCTTGAGAGCAGGGCAGGCCCTAAAACCTGAGGCACGTGGGGTCCCTGCCACTAAGGTCTTGTGGTGCCTCCTCTTCCAGGTCTTAGGGTGGACGCTCAGAAGCACAGGCTGGGGGCTTCTGTACCAGGGCAGCTACTGGGTGGGGCAGGGCTGTCTGCAGAGCTGGTGCCAGGGGGTAGGGGGTGGGGGACTCGGGGAGACCCCTGTGCAGCTGTGTGCCCAGCCCTTTGCCCTTGGAATTACCAGTCTGGAACTCAGACTCTTAAAGTTCCTGAGTTTGGTTGAATGGAATGGGCTCGGCTTCACCCGGGTTTAGCCTTGTCTTGGGCCGTCTGACAAAGTCCTGACGTCACATCCGTGTGGTTTGGGGAAGGAAACGGAGAAGTGAGCCCTGTCGGTGGGGAGAGGTGGTGTGACAAGTGGATGCTGACTCGGGAGCCGGGAACTCACCACGCCTTAGAGCGCAGCTGGGAGCGGGCAGGATCTGGACCTGGTTTGTTCTAGAACTCTGCTGGGGGCTTTCACATCACTCAGCTGCAGCAGGGATGGTGGGTTAGTCATGTGCTTCTGTGAGATGGTGCCAGGTCTCATGCTGGGGGCCTGGGGCTCTTGGTGGTGGCTGGGAGCTCTTGGTGGTAACCTGGGGCTGTGGGCTCCTGGTTGAGGCTGGGGACTCACAGTGGGTGTCTGAGGCTCATGCTGGGGCCCGGGTCTCATTGTGGGACTCAGCGTAGGTGGTGGGAGCTCACTGTGGGCACAGGGCCGGCAGAGGCTTGTGGATCAGGTAGCAGCGGTGGGAGTGGGAGGAGCAGAGACCCTGTGCCCAGAGCTGGGTTTGAATCCTGGCCTTGCCCCAGTGTAGGCCCCCTTGCCAGTTAGTGGTCTCTCTGAGGCTGCATCTTCACCGGGAAAGGGAAACTGTAACTCTGTGCCACGGGCTGGAGTGGGTTAAAGGACCACGGTCTGTGCTGGACCCCTCTGCTCCTCGCTCAGGTCAGGGGCTCGTGCACATCTAACCGTAGACGCCCAACCGCTGTCCTGAAGCTCAGGTCCTGGGCCTGGCCCTGCCCTTTACCAACCAACCCAGTGTGCCATCAAAACGACTCTCACCACCAAGATGGGATGTCTGTGTTTGTAAAGCGGCAGTGACTCTTGGCATGCCCTTGGGGAGGATGCTGCTGTGCCTAACTGTAGTTCCTGAGACCAAGAGTGAAGGGCTGGGGACCCAGCAGCCTGGCCCGTCGTTTTGTAGACGAGCTGAACAAGGTCCAGAGAAGTGGAGTGACTGGTCCTCTGCCTCCAGCAGAGGCAGGATGGGCCCCCGACTGCCCCACCGGCACCCATTAGGCCGGCCTGTGAAGTGCGTCCCTGTCCTCGTCCTTGCTGATAGGGAACAGAGAGACAGCCTACAGACCCAAGGACCCGCCCTCCATCCCCACCAGAAAAAGGGGGGGGTGACTTTAGGAGTAAGTGGCTTTTGCTATGGCTCTTGACAGTCAGTTTAGTCAAGGACC
>NW_007730002.1:26061-32757 GCF_000696425.1 Galeopterus variegatus
TTGCTGATAGGGAACAGAGAGACAGCCTACAGACCCAAGGACCCGCCCTCCATCCCCACCAGAAAAAGGGGGGGGTGACTTTAGGAGTAAGTGGCTTTTGCTATGGCTCTTGACAGTCAGTTTAGTCAAGGACCGTTTATCAAATACCTGCCTGTCGTGTGCTAGGCCCTGATCTGGGGACTTCTCAGCCTCGTGGTGATGGGGAAGATGTGAGATACTTGAGAAACAGACAAGGCAGGCCTTTGCCAGCCCCCGGCGTCCTGTTACCAGCAGGGACCACACACTCCCACAGGGCAGCGACTGTGCTCACCTTGGCTCTGTGCGCACAACCACAGTCTTGCCTGGCACTGGCTCCCTGCGTCCACTCAGTGCACCATGGCCAGCCAGAGCTGAGTGTGCATCTGTTTGTGCATGTCTGTGTGCCTGCCTGTGTGTGTGTGTGTGTGTGCATCTCTGCACGTGTGCCCTGGTGGGTGTTTGTGTGCCTGTGTGTGTGTGTGCGCACACATCCGTGCGTGCATGTCTGTGTACCTCTGTGTGTGCACCTGAGTGTGCGTGCACATCTGCGTGCACATGTCTGTGTGCCTCTGTGCATGCATCTGTGTGTGTGTGCACGCACCTATGCGCATGGAGAGGTTTCCTTCTTCCTACTTGGTCTGCCATCCGCCACCAGCACCTTCAGGAAGAATCTCTAATTGTGCAGCCCAGTGTCCCCTGCACCGTCCTTGGGCACGTCTGTCTCTCTGCCCACTCTTGCTGCTCTTGTTCCTCGGGGAGATGCTGCCCATGGAGGGGGAGCCAGATTGCCTATGCCCTCAGCACTCTGGGGACAGTAGACTCTTCACCGCACGTCCAAAGTCCACTCCACGGACCATGTGGAAGCCTTGATCCCCCATGGCTCTGTCACCACCAGGAGCCCTTGGTTTCACACACTGTGGGTCTCAGGGTTTGCTGTCTTTTTGCTGACCTTTCTTTCCACAGTCACACGAGCAGGGACTAGCAGAGAGGCTGAAATGAGCACCGTCCTGAGGCCAGTATGGCTACCCAAGCATCTCCAGGACGGTGTCCGCCACACCCACCCAAAGCCTGCCTCTGGGTCCAGCTGTGTCCCCCTCCCTGGCTGTTCATCCCTGCCAGCGGCTCAGCTCTGAATGGAGCTGAGGACAGGAGTGGCCCCAGGGAAAGGCTGACCCTGGAGGACGTGGACAAGACTGAAGGCTCCTTATCAGAATCTCACCGCCAGCTGCCTCGAGTTTTGACAGCAGCAAAGTCTTGTGACCGCAAGAGCTGCTTTCCTCTCCTCCTGGGCTGAGGACCTGTCTTGGGCCTGACACTCCGGTGGCTGGTTCTCAGGGCAGAAATAGCCTGGAGGACCTGGGATGCAGCGTCCACCGAGATCTGCAGAGGCTCAGAAATGCTCACTGCTTACTGATCCTGTGGCAGAGGTTTAGAGTCTGTCAACCTGTGGGGACAGAGGAGCCTCCCCGAGTGTTCCTATAAGTGGGCTGATGTCCTGCAGCTTGCCCAGGAGGGCTGCGAGAAAGGAATTAGCAACAGTGGAGATCTCTGTTCCGTATCCTTTTGTGTTTCAAACAACCCTTTGAAAAGGTAAAACCCATTCTTAGCTCCAGGCCTGACAAGCAGCCTGTGAGATGTGGTTGGCCCACAGGTGTACTTTGCCCACCCAGGATCAGGACCAAGCCAGTGTTTGTCACCACGATCCCACCCACCTTCATTCCCATAGGCTTTGGCTTTTCTCATGGTTTAGGGCATGTCACTCATCTGGTGAATATACCTTATTGACCTCCTACACCCTGGTGTCTGGGGTCAGAGGCAGTAAGTTGGAATTTCTTCCCCAAAGGGCCACAGTCTACTGGGGAGGAAAGACAGGGCCATGAGCGAGCCATACACCTGCAGCTCACAGGAGGGACCCGGGGACATGCAGGCAAGGGTGTCAGACAGTCTTGATGTTGTGTCATCAACTCACTGTCCCCTACCCCCTTTCTAACAGCAGACACACTGGCTAGGCTACACAGTCTTTAAAACACGGAGTAAAAGTTCACACACCGGATGAAATTAGCTCCCTGGGCCACACGCTCCTGTCCCAGCTTCCTAGACCTCACAGATGGCACAGGCCCTGTCCATCAGGCCAACGCAGCGGTGTGGTCCAGTGTGTGCTGGTGGCAGATGAGGACAGAGGCCAGGACGTGAGCGACACTGCTCGCAGAGGGAGGCACACACCTGTCCACGCCAGCCGGCCCTGTCCTCCCAGCGTCCACAGAGAGCACAAGGTTCCATGGGACATGGAGGATTGTTCCAGGTTTCTTTTTTTTTTTAATTAAAAAAATTTTTTTATTGAGGTAGAATTCACATAACGTAAAATCAACCAGTTAATGTGTACAATTTAGTGGCACTTAGTGCATTCACAAAGTTGTGCAACTAACACTTCTGTCTAGTTCCAGAACATTTACATCACCCCAAAAAGAAACCCCATACCCATTAAGCAGTCCCCATTCTCCTGGCAACACCAATCTGCTTTCTCCCTCTATGGATTTACCTATTCTGGCTATTTCTTTTTTTTTTTTTTCTTTTCTTTTATTTTTTAAAAGGATGACCGGTAAGGGGATCTCAACCCTTGGCCTGGTGTTGTCAGCACCACGCTCAGCCAGTGAGCAAACCGGCCATCCCTATATAGGATCCGAACCCATGGCCTTGGTGTTATCAGCACCGCACTCTACCGAGTGAGCCACGGGCCGGCCTTCTGGCTGTTTCTTATCAGAGGAATTGTACAATTTGCATCCTTCTGTTTCCGGCTTCTCTCAGCATGATGTTCTTGAGGTCCAGCCATGTTGTAGCATGAACCAGATCTTCTTTATATGGCTGAATAATACTCTGTTGTATGGAGCGGCCACATTTTGTTTGTCCATCCATCCACTGATGGACATTTGGGCTGTTTGAGCACGTGTTTTTGAGTGCCTTTTGCACACTGTGTAGACTCTGGTTTAATGTCACATATGGTTCCTGCCATCATGGAACCTAGTATTGAGCAGGGAAAACAGACTTTACATAAATACTTTCTTCCTTATGTGACATTCCTTACAGTGGTGAGACAGAGTGCAGGATGTTTTCAGTGCAAAGTTGGGGGCTTCATTCCTTCAACTCTGTGGTTCTCCCTGTAGGATACATGTTTTAAAAAGAGCCAGTGGCTTTTGCTGCTATTGAAGTGTAAGCCAAATCCATCTGCAGTAAATCTTGTAATAATAAAAAATCTCACTGCAATGAAATAAAAATATTTCCCAAACACAAATATTCACTATGAAGAGAGGCTGGTGTTGGGGCAGAGGGAGGACTTCTAGATGGAGCTATTTTTGCATAATTTGCCCACAAGGATCGGGTGGGAGGTTAGAGCAGTGCCAGCGAGGCTTGGGGACCTTCCTCCACAGAGCCTGTGGGCCTGGCTGGCCAGTTTGTGTCACCTTATTTAGGTACACTTGGAACAGCTGTGGGCAGGGCCCGGAGGGTAAACTGATCTGCGATTGTGGCAGGAGCAGGTAAGAAACACAATGATGATATTAGTGCATTGTGTGGCCACAGCTCTTTCATTCACAAGCTGGAGAGAGGGTGCCCAGCAGGGAGGCTGGCCTGTGCTGGTCAGAGGGCAGTGGCAGTGGGCAGGACCATGTGCTTCTTTCTGTGACTGCACCTGTCCCAGGGCTGCGCGAGCCTCGGGGGCTTCACAGGGCGGAGGACACCAGCTGCTCTTGGGAGGCACTTCACGTCTGCAGGCTTCACAGCAGAAGGCGCCTTGGTGACTCTGTGTGCTAGCCCTTTCATCTCGCAGATAGGCGCTGGGAACCAGGAGGGTTCAGAGTCTCTCAGAGCCAGCAGAGCAGGTGCGTGACATTCTGGCCAGCCTCGCCCTGTGTCCTGGTGCACAGGTGACCAGAGATGAAAGGAAAGCAGGGAGGCGGAAGTTCAGGCTTGAGTGTGGCCTTAGGTTGACTTTGAGAGCCTTAGGATGGGAGGCGTGCTCCCTAGAGAGCCCACTGCTACCTCGGGATCTGCCTGACGGGCCCACTTAGCAATGTGGAGTCCCTTCGAGCTCTGCCTTCTGGGTAGACAGCTTGGGTGCATGCTGTTGGGTGGGGACACAGCTCAGCTTTTGAGGACGGGTAGGCTCATAATCTCCCCAGTGGAGGGGAGGAGAGGTGCTGGGCCATCCGGAGAGTTGGAAAGTGAAGAGGAGCCCTTCAGGAAGGGAGGCAACAAGCAGACATGACCTTTATCTGTACAGAGGGAACCTTTGTCTGGTCTCCTAGATTTACTAAATGAGGAATGATGTCTGAGTACTGTGAGTAGGGAGTAGGAGTACAGCCTCCTAGGTGTGAGGCTGTGCTCCTGCCTCACTGGGTGCACACACGCACACACATGCATACATGCACACATGCACTTGTGCACACGCATGCATGCACACACAAGCACACACACGCACCCGTGTGCACACATGCATGTACACGCACGCGTGCACCCCCACACGTGCACTCGCACACAGGCATGCATGCACACACATGCACATACGTTTGTGGAGAGATCTTAGGGTGCCAGGCCAGCCAAACAGGACAGGGCAGTGGAGCTCTTAGGAGGGCCAGAGAGGGCTGGGCACAAATGAGAGCCGGTGCCCACCATTTCAGAGAGCAAGACCACACAGTCTGATGGAGTGGGTACCCTGCACTTCGGGGCCATTGGATGTCTCTCTGTTACTCACTTACCTCATTACTAGCTCCATTCAGAGAAGGAAATCAAGAAAAATTGCTCGCCACATACTCCCTTAATTTTTTTCTCCTTTGGAACAGCTTCCTTGAATTCTAGCGGATCTCCCATGGCCAAAGGCTATTTGACTTTCGCCTGGTGCTTGTTTAAATGGATCAGCATTTCCCAGATAGTTAGGTAGATTGTTTGTAAATCCCTTTCAAATGAATTTTCCTAGTCATCTTGTGTTGTTCCTGGCTGTCAGAAGACTTTATCAATTATCTCTTGTTCTTTTCTAGAGGCTTTGATGTGAGCAGAAAAATCAGTGTGTCTTTAAGTTTCCCCTTCCTCAGGGAAGAATCCTCCAGGTGTCCTTGAGCTGACAAGTGGTGGGTGAGGAGAGAATATGGCCATCCCCACCTTCCATTCCCACCTGCCCCTTCTTAAGTCTTGGTAGCTGAGCTCCCTCTGTGGGCTGTGTGTGCAGCATGGCCACAGCTCGCCAGTCCCCTCTACTGCTGTGGACACAGGAGTAGGAGTGGGGCTGTGGCAATTACCCTGGTCCTGAATTCCTGGACCTTTGGCCCATGTCTGACATTTGGAAGGAAAGAAAATCCTACCTGACAACACCCTTGCCCTATCTCTCTTGGAAAGTTGTCCTCAAATGCTGATCCCCTAGAGTGCCTTTTATTCTTCGGGAGATCCTGCAGAAATGGGGACATCCTGCCCCTGGATTTCAGGGGCTCTGCCTGTCTGGTCACCTGCTCTGGTGAATGAGGATGCTTGGTACGTAGAACCCAGAGGGAAGCAGCTGAATGACTGTCATCTGGGGAGGCCGTGGCCTCAGGGTTTGCGTAATTTCCCCAATATATCAGGAAGTGGGCAGCGCAGAGGGACCAGGAGAGCAAATATCAAATGTGTCAGTGGCTCCTAACCTTAAGTATGAGGGTTCCTAACCTTTTATGGTCAAGAAAGCCTCTGCAATCCCAATGTGGTAGCTGTGAGTTTAGAATCGTGGTTTGGGAAGGTAAGTAAAGACTAACAGTCATAACAGCAGCGGCGACAGAAGGACAGAACACTTGCATCACTGATCTGCTGGCACGCATTTGTCCAAGTGCTCTGCGTGTGTTAGCTCACCTGATCCTCACAAAGACCTGTGAGATGGGTACTGATAGTTGTCTCATTTTACAGATGAGGTACTTGAGGCACAGAGAGGTCAGGTGACTTTTCGAAGGTCACACAGCTGATAATGGGTGGAGCTGGGACTGAAGCCCGCCAGAGTCCACACTCTTAACCACCTTTAGACGTCCCTCTGCCAGAGGTGGATACAGAGCCTTGGCCTGTTTATTTGATGGTAAATACCATGCCTTAGTGAGAATGAACTCATGAACTAGAGCCGCGGATCTCAACACAGACACACTCCAAACACACAATCGTGGGTGAATGAGGAAGCTGTGGGAGGTATTAACACATTTATATGGAGTGCGAAACCAGGCAGGACAGTACTATGTATTGTTTATGAGTACACACGTACTTAGTAAAAGGATAAGCCCATCTGGGTATAAAAACACCAAATTCAGGATAGTGATGTTTACCCTGGGAGGGACTAGAACCTGGGAAGCTTGGAGGCTTCAAATGTGTCTTTTTTTATTTATTTAAAATAAGACACAAATGGAGTCAACATGGCAAAGTGTTAAGGATTGGCTGACCTGAGTGGTGGGCACGTATTTGCCATGTTATTTCTTGTTTTGTGTATATATGAAATATTTTATAAAAAGTTTAAACCTACCATAAATTTGTAACACTTGCAAACGATATTGCATCCATACATTTAAAAATAATGTGAGAGAGAAAGATACTGGTTTCTTTAGTCCTGAGAGTTCCAGACCTCTTGGCTCCTCGTCCACAGGTGAACACAGAGGATCAGGGGTGCGAGGCTTATTAGGG
>NW_007730002.1:34247-35872 GCF_000696425.1 Galeopterus variegatus
GTGTTTTGGGGGGGATTTGTAAAGCAGATGGCTACATAGATAAGTTTTGTATCAAGTGCAGGTCTGGATGCATGAGGTGCTTCGTTTAGTCATCACAGATGCTGCCTCTGGGGACAGCAGAGGTTACCTCTGTCGTTTCACTGAATGCACAAGGGACACTCGTACCCACAAGAATAGCCCAGGCTGTTTCTGCTGGAAGCAGCTACAACGTGGCATTAGTAAAAATGATGGTGAGACAGCAAACACCAGCTCCAGTGTGAGGGGTCGAAAGTGTTAGGAGCAGGCAGGCGATCAAAGGGTGGGAAGAAATCCGTGTTGCGTTAAAAGACCATGATTTATTACGGGAGGGGCAGAGTTCAGCAGCTGTTGCGGAAGCCGTTCTGTTTGTGTCAAAGCAAGGACGTCACATGCAGAGCTCCTGCGTCATCTGCAGGGCTGGTGCAGGGCTGGGGGTGACCAAGGGGCACTAAGCACGATCCCTGGGTGGGAGTAAGGAGCTTGACCCACCGTGTGGGCTCCCTCAGCCCCTCATCGGCCCGGGCTGTCTTGCAGCAATCCTCGGAGAAGTCTGGATCGCTCGCAGCTCCTCCCCAGACCTAGTCTAGGCTCTGCACAGGGTCCAGGTTGGATGTTAAAAAGCAAAAGAAATGGTGCTAAAAACGAGGGGAAGTAGCCTTTGGGGGAAAGTGATTTGATGGGACTTCAGGGTTTCTGATGAAGCTACTGCATGTTCCTCTTTCTCCTTAAGGCCTGACCCTGTCCCCTCTCCCGTCCCTTTTACCACCATTGGGGAACCCCTGAAAGACCCTGGTGTTTTTCAGAAACTGTGTAGAGGGAGGGAAGGAGGTGGGACCAGTTCCTGATCGAGTCCCCCAAGAAGCAGCTGGGAAGGTACAGCCCCGACCCCCGCCTCCTTCTGGCCCCGCCACGCTCCCTCAGCCCCCTCCCTGCTGCCTCAGTTTCCCGGCCCGAGTGCCCCCCGTCCCCAGGGCGCCCTCCACCCTGCCCCTGCCGTCCTCAGCTGCCCACAGCAATGCTGGGCTCTCCCAGTAGGAGCAGCGAGGTCTCGCACCCTCGACCACCCTTCTCTTGCCCTTCACGGTCACACACGTGCGGAGCAGCTCGCGCTCCAGGGCGGCCTCAGCGCCCACTTCCTCCTGCCTGCAGGCCGGGGTCTGCCGCTTCCTCCAGGCCCTCCCAGCCTGCAGGGCCTCCCGGACGCCCCACCGTCCCCGTCCCGGGCCTCCGTCCATGCGGCTCAGGCCAGGAGGACTGAGGGAGCTGTGCCTGTCTCCTCCCTGCTCCCCCTTTTAAGTAGCCCGACCAAGAGACAGTTCACGTCCCATGCGATTCCGCCTCTGAGTTGTGCTCTGGACGCAGAGTTATGCCACCGCCACCACGATCCGTTTTAGAGCTGCTACTTCACCCTCAAAAGAATTCTGCACCCACGCACGGTCACCCCCACGTTCTCCGCTGCGCCCCCAGGCCTGGGCCGCCACCACCCACGCTCTTCACCACCTCAGCCCACCCGTGGCCTAGGCCCTCTGCTCTTGCTCCCCAACCCCTGCCCTGCAGCGCAGATCTGAGTTCCAGCTGTGCTGTCCTGCAGACGCCCCGCCCCCTCT
>NW_007730002.1:36998-38951 GCF_000696425.1 Galeopterus variegatus
GGCGGTGCGCGAGGGCGGACGTGGAGCCGGAGTCACACGGTACTGACGTCACGCACGTGGGGGACAGACGTCCTGCTGTCAGGAACAGAGGGTTCACTTGAAGCGTTGCTGGAGCGTGTCCAGGCACAGCTAGAACGGGCCCGTTGGAATCAAGGTGTCCTTGCCCCCAGGGACGAACGTGGACCGGGCTGTTCAATGTCGAGGGCAGGGCTTTCGTTTGGGTGTTGTCGTCACTGTGGCTTTCAGTTTGGGAGCGTGGAAGTGACTGATTTACTATCACATGGTGCCCCTGTGTGGCCCCGACTGCCCCCCTCCAGGAGGGGATTGGGGTTGACGACGGTGCCCCTGTGTGGCCCCGACTGCCCCCCTCCAGGAGGGGATTGGGGTTGACGACGGTGCTCCTGTGTGGCCCCGACTGTCCCCCTCCAGAAGGGGATTGGGGTTGACGATGGTGCCCCTGTGTGGCCCCGACTGCCCTCCCTCCAGGAGGGGATTGGGGTTGACGACGGTGCCTCTGTGTGGCCCCGACTGCCCCCCTCCAGGCGGGGATGTGCGGTTAACCAGACGTGAATGGGGGTTGTGAGTCACGCCCACCTTTCTTCCAGTGCCTAAGTCACTCCTTCCTCGGGGGGCTGGAACGGTGGACCCCCTGCCCTCCCACACCCAGCCACGGTCACGTTCACGGCTAAAGGCTAAGTAGCGTTTTTAAGTTGCTAATGCATGTTGTTGTTGTTTTGTTTATTACACTTATTGAGGCTGCAGTGAACGTTCCCTCCGTACTTAGTTCCACAGGGAGGTGTTTCCCAAACCCTGTTCCCTGGAACACTCATTAGGCAGGCTGCAAATATTCAAATAAGTTTGGAAACTGCTGTATACTCTATGTTTCTCTTGAAGATTGACAACATCTTAGCCTTTTAAAGGCTCTGAGAATTCCTGCAAGGGGAAAAAAAACTTTCCCTGGTAGTTTCAGAATTTGTTGAATCAGGTGACATTTGTTTGCAGTAACATTTATTATTAATTTCTAGTTCTGCTGGAACACCTTGCCTCACGATAAATTCTTACAAGTGGAATTGTTGGGGCAAAGCATATGCATTTTTCTCAGCTCATATGCTGGACCAGGAACAGGGTTGTCCTGACCGAGTTCCACAAAGGGATATTCGGGGTCCTTGCCAGCCTGTGAGGTTGTCCTGCCCCACCTGATTCCATTCAACCCACCACCCACTGGACGTGTGGGATGGAGTGGCAGGGCCCAGGGACTGTGGGAAGTAAAGGGATGTTCCCTGTTTTCTCTATGAAGGAGGATGGGTGGGTAGATGGACGACCCTTCCAGTTGGGAATGTTTCCTTGCTTTTGCAGCTCTGGGCTGGGGTTATCATTCTGTAGGGCCCAGGCCCAGAGCACACAGCACTGGCCAAGTGGTAGAAGTGAGCTGGGACCCTGTAGCAGCCATGAATTGACCCTGGTCCACCCATATGCTCTCCTGCAGTCCTCGTGTGTCCAGGAGCTACCTCTGCAAGATGGCAGCTTGTGGCCAGGGAACAGAGAAGAGCTGACGTGCCCACTGTAATCGTGGCCTACCGCCCTCAAATCAGCTGTCTGTGCTCTGACCCACCGGAGTTAGCATCGTTTCTTGTAGTTCTGTATGTTTGCGTCCCACCTCTCCAATGGGACTACGAGCCTGCTGAGGGCCGGACAGCACTGTGCACAAGGCAGAGTTCATGGCCGGGGCTGCTAGGCCCACGGATGCGTCGTGGGTGGTGCCCAGGAACGCTGCAGCACTGCCTTGTTGTGTGTTAGGTCAGCGTGGGCCAAGCAAGTTGGACTGAGGTACCAGCACTGAGTAAGCCCTGCTAAGTGCGCCCAACTGTGAAAACAAAATTTGCACATTCCCTTGGCAGAGCCAAACACTTTTTAAAAAATGTTGTCATTTCTTCTTCTTATTTTGACATCTGT
>NW_007730002.1:39562-45065 GCF_000696425.1 Galeopterus variegatus
TGGCAGAGCCAAACACTTTTTAAAAAATGTTGTCATTTCTTCTTCTTATTTTGACATCTGTGAAGAAGTCTCTCAGTTATTAAAAGCGGTGTCCCCAAGTACTGTGTCACACCAGAGCATTGTTATATGTCATATGAGTCAGTATTAGCTTTTGTGACAACTTTGGAGTCACGTATTAATCTATTCCTTGTTCCTAAGAGAGGTTGTTTGGTAACATTTCTTCTATGGGTGGCAGGGAACTTGCAGAGTGGTATGACTCGCCTAAAATCCCGTGGAAGGCTGTCAGATAGAGCCGAGCTCAGGACTCCTTTAAAGCAAGGGTACTGCCCTGTGCCTGCTACTGTGCTGTTACCCAAGATTTTCAGATTTTAATTCATTTAGGGTGAAAACCCCGATCTCCTACCTACTTCCCTGAGGACAGGGAAGACATGTTGGAAACTAAATAATTCTTCCATAAGGTTGGAAGGCTCACCTGCAAAGCTCTGAGGAGGTTAAAGGGAGTGATGCTTACTTCGAAATCTGTAGGTATTCCTGTAGCCCTCTTCCCCATCCCCCATGATCCTATGCCTTTGAGTCCTCTATTGGCAGCACTTTGTGAGTACTGGAGGTTTGAAGTGGCCGTGAGTGTGGACTTGGGGATGTCTGTGGACTCCATGGTCCCCGTGATCGAGGCTCTGACTCATATGCCTCTGACTATCGTGATCTTGTGATCACCTATCCTAGTGTGTTTTAGATTAATGATTGCAAAGCTATTCAGGAATTTAGGTCAGGCAATTTTGTTCTAGATCAGTACTTCTTAAGAGGTGATCCTTGGGCAAGCTGTGTCAGAATCACATGGGGAGCTTATTAAAGAGCAGGTTCCCGGCCTGGCCCCAGACCTGCTCGATTGGCATTTCTGAAGGGGGACCCAGGATTTGCATTTTTCACACGTTCCCCAGGTGATTCTTCTGTAGGTAGAAGTCTGAGAATTACTACTGAAGGTCTTCAGAAGAATGTCTATTAAAAGTTTCCCAGAGAGAACTGGCTTCTCCTGTTGCGTATGTATTCTGGGAAATGGCCCAGAAGTCGCCAGCCTGGGTCTCCCCTTGTGACATCTGCATTTCCTGAGGTTACTTTCAAATCCCCCTCCAGCAAATGATTTCTCCCCGCTTCCCGCTTCCCGTTCAGACAAGGGGCAACTGTATGTCACACCCCTCCCCCCACAGGCCCCAGAGCTGCCTGGCTCCCTGTCTCCCAACGGACCTCCCAGCCCCAGGCCTGTGATGTCGGAAGGGGACATTACTGGCCTGGGGCTGGCAGGAGGAAGGGCCTAGAAGCCTGGGGCTTGTTTAGGAACTCCACACAGAATGGTTAGCTTGGAAGTAGGGAATGGGGGTCTTCTTTTTTTTCCTAATCCCCCAGCTTTAGTGAGGTATGATTGACCAATAAATATTGTATGTATTTAAAGTGTCCAGCATGATGTTTTGATGCAGGTGTCCATAGTGAAAGGATGTCACAGTCAAGCTAATTAACACATCCATTGCCTCACATAGTTTCCCCCACTTTTTTTGTGGTAAGAACACTTAAGATTAATCTCTTAGCAAATTTCACGTATACGATACATTATTATGTACGATACATTGTTATTAACTGTAATCTCTGCAGCGTACATTAGGTCTCCAGAACTTATGATGAACCTGGAGGACATTAAGAGAAATAAGCCAGACACAGAAAGACAAATACTGCATGATCTCACTTATGTGTAGAATCTAACAAAGTCAAACTCATAGAAACAAAGAGTAGAAGGTGGTTACCAGGGGCTGGGGGCTGGGGAAAACGGAGAAGATGTTGGTCACAGGGTCCAAACCTGCTGGAGTGTGGGTCATCAGATACACGACAGATCATCTCTAGAAAGCTGGAGTGTGGGTCATCAGATACACGACAGATCGTCTCTAGAAAGATGTCTTCTCTTCTGCACTCTCCCCTTTGAACAGCAGGGATCCGGGGATAATAAACACATGAGCTTACACGCTACTCCTCCACTCAGGCCCCCCAACCCTGGACAAGTCCCCCAAGACCCCGGGAGCCTGGCTCACCCCCGACTCTCCATGTACGCACAGTGGCAGTAGCAGCCAGGCCTGTCGTGGGGTGGAAGCTGGAACAGACACCTACCTTCTGTCTTTCCTCTTTGCCTTCTCGAAGGCTCTGCCAGGTGGTCGACCACACCCACCAAGTGTGGGTGCTTCAGCAACTGTGCAGACTTCTGAATCTTGAGAAATTCCAATCTGCAATGTTTCTCTTATAGAAAACAGTCCAGCTTGATACCTGTATAGTCTGAAGATGTTTTATTATTTTAAATGTGCTGCAAACTTTGAGTTCTGGGTAGATGGACACTTACATTCAAACAAAGTTAATTTGCTACCAATGAAAATTCTACTAAGAGGTTGGACTGTTTATCTCAAATAAAATGTTAAAATAAGAGAAGTGCTTGGCAGTAGTAGACCTGTAATACGTTTACTTTTCCTTTTTAACCATTTTTAAATACATATGCTTTTAAAATTGTATAAAAAAATGTTTGGCATAGCAGATGTTCTCACACAATGTGGACATTTCAATTTCAGAAAATGTGCCTGGGTATAAAAGGAAGGGATTCTAAGAGAAGGGATCAGTTGTGGGTGTTAGCATCTTGTACACACAACCTGCCATGTTTTTCTGTTGTTGCAGGTGATTTTCAAGGCCAAGTCAAAATATTCTCCAGAACTGCTCAAATACCGGTAAGTACCTGTGGCACCTCTCTCCGCAGTGGAAGGTGAAAGCGCTCACACGTTAAGCTCCTTTCTCTGCCTAGGGTTTGCACATGCTGCTTCTCTAGAAGCTGCTACAAGCATCGCATCCAGGGCCCATGAGAGTCAGCTCATTGAGTCATGGCTCTTGTTTACCTTGTTTAGAAACAAGAGCCCAAAGCCTTTCCTGACCAGGGAGGGAACAGACAGAATAAAACAGATGCATGCTATGTCTAAACCTTTCTGAGCCACTCAAGATGTAAAGGGCATCTGCAGAAGGAGAAAGGGTTTCCTGAGGGTGCCAGTGTGTAGCCAGGTGCCCATCCCACCCCTGTGCAGGTGCAGCTGGGGCAGCGCCTCGCCCCTGCAGCCCTGCCCTCCACCTGGCCGCCAGATTTTCACAGAGGTCTGTGACTCCCCAGGCCAAGACCAGTGGCTGGAAGAAAGGTCAGATCAGGTTGGAGGGGAGAAGAGGGTGAAGCTCCAGAAGGGGTGGGGACACCAGTGCTAGCCCTCGCTGCCCAGGAGAGCCAAGCTACCTGGAGAGCTGACTTTGGCCAGTCACCTTCTTGCACTAAAGTGAAAAATTATTTTGTTACTTTAAAAATATGTATAAATGTGTGTGTGTACGTATATGTTATTTAAATACATATCATCTAAAATCTGTGAATCCTTTTTTCAAATCCTCAAAGTAGTGCTTTTATTTTATTTTATTTTTTATTAGCGTATTTATTATTACAAATCATAATTTTTCTCTATGCCCTTATGCCCCAACCTATCACTCCCCAGACCCGTCCTCCCTCCCCGCCATCTCTAGTATCCTTAGGTTTGTTCTCTCCTTCTGAAAGTTCAGTGTATTATCATGTCTTTTCTTTTTTTCCTTTTCTTTCTATCTTTCTATATTTTCTTTCTGAAAATGGAATAGTTTAATCCCCAGTTTATATCCAAGGAAACAAGTTCAGAAGGTTGTGTGACAGGGACGGGCCTGGCTACGAGTCCTGAGACTCCTCATCCTGTGTTTTGTTCCGGTTTTTACCTGATCGTGCTGTCTCCTCCCTTCACTACTTTTTGGGTAGTTGCTGTGGATTGAATGTCCCCTGATGGAATTTGGAGTTTTCCTGGCATTTGTGCCAAGGTGATGCGATTTTTCTCTTTTTCGGTCTACGGATTTTAGTCTCTTTGGCCGGGCATGGGAGTGCTTTGATTTTAAGCATTTTCAACTGTTTTCCTTCTTTGATTTTTTTTTTTCTTTAATAAGTAAAAAATAGAGTGGGCCAAGCTTTGCTTATCCCTTTCTTTGGATTTTAGTCTCTTTGGCCGGGCATGGGAGTGCTTTGATTTTAAACATTTTCAACTGTTTTCCTTCTTTGATTTTTTTTTTTTCTTTAATAAGTAAAAAATAGAGTGGGCCAAGCTTTGCTTATCCCTTTCTTTAAGAGATCTACAATATTGGAAGAGAAATTAAACAACACTTTACAGTCCATCGGTTCCATCCCCTCGTGTGGGAGGTGGCAGACACTGTGGCGTGGGAGCTGCCAGCAGCTGCTGTGTCCAGACTGACAAAGTGTCTCGAAGGCTCACCCCATCCCCGCACAGGCTGACTGTCCACACCGACCTGTGTCCGCAAGCAAAGTGGTCTCCCCAGATGCTGGGTCACTCTGATTTTCTTCTCCTTTGGTCCTTTCTCTCGTCGTGCTGGCATGGGCTGTTTATCTTGACCCTGTGGTTTGGGTTGAAAAGAAGTAGTTTTGGGGCAGTGTACCAGACTCTGTTCCTGCAAAAACACATGCTTCTCTCTCTCTTTAAATATCTCTCTCCACACCTCCAAATGTCTTCCTTTCTACCTCAGCTGCAGACCTGGGGGGAGAAGTTTAGTTTTGCAAGGTATTTTAATACTATAAAAGTTATACAAGCTCGTTAGCAAAAGACTATAAAATAGAGAAAGATAGAAATTTTGTGAACGGAGACAAGTGGAGAGAAATAAAACAAATCTGCTGAACTCCCTCTCCCCCCAACATAAATCCCCTTCAACCCTAAGGAAATACAGTGATGTATTTATTCCTTTGGAGGTTTTTATATACCATTTTCTAAGACAGAGCGCATTTCCGATTTTGCTTTGTGACTGTTTAACTTCATGTTAGGTCACACATGTTTTCTCCATATTGTTTCACATCTCCCAGCAATCCTCTTTCTTGAATAACTGACTTTTGTTTAGCAGGCTACACAAAGCCTCCTGAAGGCTCACACAATAGGATTTGCTCGATAGAAATCAAGGGGGAGGAAGGTCTTGGGCAGAAAGAATTTGCACAAAGACAGGTGGGTGAGGACACAGGGGCGGGTTTGTGAACATTGAGGGGACGAACTTAATTTGCAGGTAGGGGGTCCATAGACGGATCTGCCTGTGAGAGCTCTCCAGGGACCAGGTCCAACAGAGGAAGGGGGGAGAACAGCAGGCTGTGGGGCAAAGGCATGGGGAGCCTCGGGGACGCTGGGGAGGGGGTGGGCCTGGGAAGGACACGGGCCGGCGGGAGACGGGCAGAGCCACTTAACATGGGCTGTGCGTGAGCACCATGGGGGAAGAGAGAATGGGAGGAGGTGACACTTGTAGAAGTTGCCGAAGAAAGGAGAGGCTAGGGTGAGACACGGAGGCACCAAGGGTGAGGCCAGAGGAGAAGGCAGGAAAGGAAGGCGTGGGTTTACTGAATTCCCACAAGAGCTCTTTGAGGCAAGAACAGAGTCAC
>NW_007730002.1:45962-47015 GCF_000696425.1 Galeopterus variegatus
AAAGGAAGGCGTGGGTTTACTGAATTCCCACAAGAGCTCTTTGAGGCAAGAACAGAGTCACATGTCCACTGCAGGGAAGAGGAGACTGCAGGCCAGAGTGGCCCAGGTCTCGCATGGTGCCCAGCTGTGCCTGCCTCCCACCCCCAGCACCAGCCTCAGCGGCCACACGGGATGGTGCGTTGTCACGGGTTTCCTCTCCTTTTATCCTCTGGTACTTTCCCAGTGTCCTCTAGTGGTCACACACTGCTTTTATAATGAAGAAGGGGGAATAATTCACACCCACAATGTAATGGTATTTGAAGCGACCCCCTGCGGAGTCATCTGGAAAAGATAAATGGGCAGATTGCTTCCCCCCAGGCTCGTGGCTGTCGTTGGGCAGATGGGATGCGCACCAGCAAGGGCCCAGGGCTGATGCCAGTGGGTTCTGGATGTTTCCAGCTTGCGTTCTTCACAAAATAAAACAATAACATGGGGGCTTTCGAGGATCCAGAGTGCAGATTTTTGGTGACTCCCAAGTGGCCCACCTTTGTCTCTGTCTCTTCGTGGCCCTTGATTTCCCTTCACTGTGAACATGGAGAGAACAGATAAAAACGTTAACACTCACTCTGAGCCAGACTGTGCCCAGTGCTCCACAGATGGTACTTCCCTGGCCTTGCCAGAGCCCCATGAGACATGCAGGGGCACCTTGAGGTATAGAGAGGACAAAGCGAGGTGTGGCCTGGTTGGGGACTTGCCCATCGTCACACCTGGTTGTGACTCACTGTCGGCCCCAAGGCCCACCCCAGGCTTCACTGCAGATTTCAGGAAGAGAAGAAACCCTCCCACAGTGACAGCACGACGGTCCACGTCGCAAGGTGGTCCTGACTGTGGAATCGTGAACACAGGGAGCAAAGTGTGTCTTAGAATTGAAGAGCAGGGCAGGCACATCGGGCACTTACCTGGGAGCCCGTGTGGCATTTGGGGCTCGGGACACGGGTGGGGTGTCCCTCCTGAGCTCACAGTCGGGTCTGGAGATGTGGGAGGTGCAGAGGGAGCAGCAGGGCCCTGACTCGA
>NW_007730002.1:47489-54220 GCF_000696425.1 Galeopterus variegatus
AGCTCACAGTCGGGTCTGGAGATGTGGGAGGTGCAGAGGGAGCAGCAGGGCCCTGACTCGAGGACAGAGTGATGTGGGTTTGAAGGGCCTTGGTCAGTGATCACATGCCAGAAAAGAACCTTTCCTGGCAAATCGTTGATGTTTCTTTTTCCAAAGGAAATTTGTTTCTGCTTAAAAAGAGTTGAGTGCAGAAGACATGTGACATTGACTCCCCAAGACTTCACAGTGCTGCCCCCCCCCAGTGGCACCTCTCCAGGGTGCAGTACACACCGTAGCCCACACTGACCACGCCAGTGTCCAGGTCCCACCGAGTCCCCACCCTGCCGCCTTCCACAGGCCCCCGGGCTGTCACTTCTTACCTGTTACAGTAGGTTCCCGAGAAGGCTCTGCAGGCTGCCGTCTCTTCATCTGTCCATGCACTGTACTGTGCCCCAAACCATCTTCTCAAACTGCACTGTGGTCACGACAATCCTGCCCCCTCTCCTAGAGCCCCCTCCCATCCTTGGCTGTCCCCCTTGCCCAAATGTCCAGGCCTGGTGGACGCTGGCCATCCCAAGCCAACAGGCATGCCTGACTGTCACGTCTCTTTCATCCATGCTCTGTGCCTCCCTCTCCAGACGTGTGCATGACAGCACTTCCCCGCCACCCTGAGCTACTGGGGGCCCGGGTGCGTCGTCTCCATCTCATTCTGTCAGCACAGGGCTGTGCAGGGAGGAGCCTGCAGTCCTTTCTCCCTGCCTGGAAAGTTGCAGGATCTCCATGTTAGGTTGTTCCACACCAGCAAGGGCAAGATCTGGCACCTGCTGTGACGGAGTGTTCGTAGGAGCTAAAAGGCAGCCCTTGTCCAGGCATCTGAACACTCTCTGGATTCAACACGCATGTCTTCACCTGGGCTGACTCCTTCCTTCTTCCCTCCGTCCTCCCGCCCTCTTACAACGTATTCACAGAGCTCCTGCCACATACAGGGTGGGGACAGCAGGTGAAGGAGCAGCCGAAGTCTTGATCTTCGTGGAACTTATCATCTACGTAGAAGCCAGCACTGATCAGATCATTGTCTGTCTGTTCTGTTATCAACTTTGATAAGTCCATGAAGTTAAAGTGCAGGGGACCAGGAAAGCAGGCATCAGAGAAACCTGATTATGTGTGCGTGCGTGCGTGTGTGTGTGTGTGTGATGGGTGTGCAGGGAGGAAAGGCTTCTTTGCAGCCGTGCTGTTGGAGCTAGGATGAGCAGGGGGCAGGTAGGCAAGGTTCCTCTGGTAGACGTAGGTTCTGAAAATTAAGACAGACTTTGCCAGCGGAGAGTAAATTATTAATTGCAAGTTGTAAAATCCAATTCAAATTAGCTTGAGTAAATGGGGGGTTATATCACACTGGCAGGAAAGAAAACTGCAGCTGGGCATTGGCCTGGGCAGGCTGGAACCAAGGCCTCTCTCTTCTCTGTGTCTCTGTCTCTCTCAGTCTCCTCCCTTCCCTGCCCCCCATCGTCAGTGGCATGTCTGGAGCTGAGACTAGAATCCAGGATTCCCCTGTTTCGGTCTCTCATGGCTTTTGAAGACACCAAAATCGTTTTCTAGTTTCAAAATAACTTTTAGTTGACAGTTTTCTGCTCTCAGATTTGAATTGCAAACACATTCAACTTAAACCAGTCTATTTTTTTTTTTAAAGATGACCGGTAAGGGGGTCTCAACCCTTGACTTGGTGTTGTCAGCACCACGCTCAGCCAGTGAGCAACCGGCCATCCCTATATAGGGATCCGAACCCGGGGCCTTGGTGTTGTCAGCACCACACTCACCCAGTGAGCCACAGGCCATCCCTATATAGGGATCCGAACCCGGGGCCTTGGTGTTATCAGCACCACACTCTCCTGAGTGAGCCACGGGCCGGCCCTCAGTCTATTTTTTTGAGCCAAACAAGGCTGTGTCGTATTTGCCTGTCTGCTGAATTGTGTCCACCTGAAGTAAACATCGTATGGACAGTCATGAAGAGGAAGTAGAGCCTGCTGACCTCAGTGTTTGTAAATCTGAGACGTCTTCATGCAGACCTTACGCAGGTCACTGAGGACATGTATGGCTGAGAAACTACAGGTTAAAAATGGCCAGTGAAACAGTTTATATCCATTGAGCCTTGGGCCATTGCTGTGACAGATTTGTAATCAGAGCAGTGACTATACCCAATAGTGAATGCTCCCTGGATCCCACTCCGTTCATGACTTTGTTGGTTGGGGTTAAAATGCATTATGCAAATAAATACATTATGCAAATAAGCACATTATGCAAATACATGATCTCACTTAATCCTCACAAACAACCTGCAAGGTAGGTGTTACTTAGTCTTATTTTCAGGTGATGAAACTAAGGCTGGGAGAGGTAGCATGTTGCCCTCTACCAGCACAGGATGGTCAGAGCTCACACTGAACCTGACTGAGCCTGTGCTGTCCCCCCATCAGTGTGTCCTGTGAGGAGGGAGCCCACTCCGCCAGCCGGCAGGTGTCAGCTCCCACTAATCCTCACGACCTCCTGTGGACAGCAGAAGTGGCACTCGGGTCATGTTTGTAGTTTGCATCCGGGAACATCTATCTCCAAAGTCCAGGCTCTTCAGTGGTGTCCCCTGTGGTGTGTCTGCCTCCAGCAGTTCACTCAAACGTATCAGTTTCCTTCTAGGTTGACCCAGGATGTGCAGCCAGCGTGCGGGAATGGTGCCTTAAATCTCTCTCTGGTCCTTTCCAGGTTGCCCCTCTACCTGGCCTCGCTCTTCATCAGCCTCGTTTTCCTGCTGGTGAATTTAACCTGTGCCGTGCTGGTGAAGACGGGACATTGGGAGAGGAGGGTCATCGTCTCCGTGCGTGTGGCCATTAATGACACACTCTTCGTGCTGTGTGCTGTCTCCCTCTCCATCTGTCTCTACAAAATCTCCAAGATGTCCTTAGCCAACATTTACCTGGAGTCTAAGGTAGGGTGGAAACCCCTCCCATGAAACTTGTCTTACAAATAGCTTCCTGGCGTGCAAACAGGACCCTACACATCTCTTTGCACCTGACCTCCTGCAAATGGTTAGCCCTGCTGTGGTTGCCAAAACACTGCGGTAAGGATTTCACTGAACTTTGATTTTGTTTTTGTTTTGTTTTTGGCAGCTGGCTGGTACAGGATCCAAACCCTTGACCTTGGTGTTATAACACCTCACTCTAACCAACTGAGCTAACCGGCCAGCCCAGCTCACTGAACTTTGTATCGAGAAGAGTTGCATTCCACATGGCTTAAAAAGTGCGTTGGTGTGTGCAGAATTACTGTCTGAGAGTGAAGTCTCTGGTTGATAGCTCCAGTGATTTAACCTACATTTAAAAGGACTAGTGGGACGGATTGTACCTGTAGCATTAATAGCAAACGTGTATCTTGTGTTGACTATGTTCCAGGCACTTTTGAAAGCACTTTATGTGTATAAACTAATGTAATCCTCAAAACTCTATGGCAGCAAGGAATATTATAATTCCCACTTTCTACATAAGGAAACTGAGGCACAGAGAGGTTGAACAGCTTGTCCAGGTCACGCAGCTAGTGGTACAAAGTCACGATTCACACCTGGAGTCCAGCTCCAGGGATTGTGGTCTTCCCCACCTCATGGTACTACTGTGAAGACAGATTCAGGTCACGCCTTGACTGGCAGTGCCCACGAGCTGCTTCTTAGCGGCAGGATCCACTCCTGGAGTTAGGACAGTGCTCCTCCCTGTGCATTGTTCAGAGACAGGGCCAGACGTGAGGAGCAGGGCAGCCCCTGGCCGCTCTGTGCTTTCCCGCTCTGTCTCACAGCCTCCCGCCCTTTCCCCAGAGTTATAAAGAAGGACAGATGTGCACATCTGCTGGGGTGCCACAGAGCCTCTGATCAGCTGCAACCCCGCCCTCCCTTCACAGATGGATTTTGGACCTGAGCCAGAAGCCTAGTGAGGAGGGGGCTCTCTCCGGCTGGGGACCAGCCCCCGCCTGTCACACCGCCTCTTTGGTCTGAGGATTGTGGGGCAGCTGTGTCTCCATGATATTGTGTATTCAGTCGTGATCAGTACATTAACATCGGTGCCTCTGACTTCAAAAATATAAAGCCTTAGTCAGGGCATCCTATGATTTAGCCAGATTCCTGCAAATCCCCAAAATTAGTGTGGCAGAGTAGTTTTTTCATTTATAAGTTCTGATGAATTTTAGACTCGATTTTGCTTTAACTTTCTATATTACGTTGTCTCCTGTATAGGGGCTATTCAAGGATTTTAAAAACAGAGCTGCGGTTTTTAACAGGAGGGGTTAAATCGTAGATTGTCAAAATACCATTGAGCTCACCCATGGCACACAGGCTGACAAAGCCCTACTGGCAAAATAAAATAGTATCTTGGATTTAGTTAATGACTTCCAAGCGCAAAATTCAGAAATCCGTCCTAGTTTTTTGGGTGTGTTAACCATCTGTTTCTAGGGGTCCTTTAACTGACTTTGGAAATTGATAGCTTCATACAGTGGGGCACGAACCACTGATTTCCACCTAATTCCAAGCCCTGAGTCCCATCAGGACTCCTGTGCTCCAGCCAGGAAGACTCTGGGCTTTGGGAAATGCTCTCTGCCCAGTGCACCGTATCCAGCACAGCTGTCTCCCCACTGTCTCCCTCTGATCCTGGCCCAACTTGGACTCACCTGCTGTTGAGTGGGGGCAGTTAGAGGTTTAACAGAGTCGGCCATCTGTCTTCATGCTCCTGCAATCCAGGCCTTGAGGAAATGGCCCATGTTTTAGCCCTGTTAAAGGCATCTCCAAGCCAAGTCCCAGGGTCTAAATGAAGGTAACTGGAAGTTTAGGAAGGGGTGTGGATGAGTGGAGTGAAGGTGGAGGTTCTGGCAGATGACCTGGCACTGCCACTGGGACCCCAAAGGACTGCTGAGTTGGGCAGCAGGTGGGGACAGGGATGGGGCCGGTATCTGGGGCCTGAATGGCCCACCGACTGCTCCCTCTGTTCCAGGGCTCCTCCGTGTGCCAAGTGACCTCTGTCGGTGTCACCGTGATCCTGCTTTACACCTCTCGGGCCTGCTACAACCTGTTCATCTTGTCATTTTCTCAGAACAAGAACATCCATTCCTTTGATTATGGCTGGTACAACGTATCAGACCAGGTGAGTGGGGCGCCGAGAGGTGTTACCCAATGGGGACTGTTTGCTTTTCGGCATTCCCTGTGGCAGAGAGGCACAAGCTCTGTTTCCGCTGCTGAATAGCTGGGTGTCCTGAGACACTTCCCCAAGTGGTGTCTCCTTCATCTGTCCAGTGGGCTCCCAGCAGCTGCTGTGATCCTATTCACATGTCTTCTGAGAAAACTAGGAGATCGGGTGTGTGTGTACGTATACACCTGTGCATGCACAATACACGCACACACATGGACACGCACGTGCACACAGTACACTCGCATGCAAGCACACATACGTGAACACACACACCCCCACATGCACGCATACATGTGCACACAGGCGCACACACACTTCTCCTTTCCACCTCTTCAGGCTCTTGTGAGCAGTACTTTAAATTTTTAAAAAGTGCTTCTGTATAAATGTAAGACAATATTATTAGAGGGAAATTTGCAAAGATAAAGCAAATTGTATTCAAGTTTCAGAAAATACATAAAACTATGATGAAAGTATGAGAATTTTCTTAAATGGAGCATGTACACAGCCTTTGAGAACATTTGAACAAAAGTGACTGAGGATATTGAGGTTTTAGTAAAGTTCATTGCCCCAGAGGTCTCACTGTAATATTCTTTTTAAAATACATCCTACAAATTCACAAATCACAGTATAAATGATAAAGCAGATGAACAAAGTGCGGGAAATGTCCCATGGTGTCCATGCTCACAAAAGCACAAGAAAGAAGGAGCTGTCAGCTGGCATTCGCTCATTTGCTAAATACTGATTTTTTTAGTTTTTTAATCTCAGGCACTGTGCAAGGTGCTGGGATATAAAAATGCACAGACTCATTCCCTGCCCTGTGGGAGTTTATGGTCCGCAAAGGAAAAGACAGTCAGATAGGACACAACAATAATGAAATGTGACTTCTCTGGTTGCAGTCTGTTGGATTGATTTGCAAAGTTTCCTTAGCTTTTCCTGGAGAAATATTGAATATCTAACTATATATAAATCCACTTCTAAAATCCCAACAGTGCTCAGAACCAGGGCTGAATTAAGACACTGGAAGAAAGAATAAAATGACTCTGGAAAGCTAAACCTGTGAGGACAGGGTGCGATCACCAGAGGAACATGCAGGGTGTGATAATTAGAATTAAGATGACAGTGCAAGTGACAGCAGCCGCTGACCCAAACCGGTACCACAGACACAGGATGGGAGAATGTTGGGCAGGCACCGGTCAGGTGTGCCTTGTTTTGAGAAAATCACATATATAAAAATCCAGACTTTAAACAGTGATCAATTGGAGACATTCATAATACACAAAGGATTTCTTTCTTTCTTTTTTTTTTTTGTCTTTTTGTCTTTTTTCGTGCCTGGCAACGGATCGCAACCCTCAGTGTCGCACCCGTACTGGACCGGGACCGGCAACGGGATCGCAACCCTCGGTGTTGCCCCCACTCCTTGCTCAGCCAGTGAGCAGCCGGTCTGTAAGTGGGATCCGAACCCTCGGCGGGAGCGCCACCGCGCTTCTCAAGCGGCGCACTGTAGCAGTGCGCCACTGGGCCGGCCCAGGATTTCTTTTTTTTTTTTTT
>NW_007730002.1:54987-60293 GCF_000696425.1 Galeopterus variegatus
CGGCGCCCTCTCCCGGGCGCCCCCCGGGCGGCCCCGTTTTTTTTTTTTTTTTTTTTTATGGCTATCTAGACCTGTATGTTGCAACCAAGATCATCTGGGAGCAGGCAAAACACATGACCACAGCTGCCAGTGTTACCGTGTAGGATGGAAAAAAACAGAGTGTACAACTGAGACGTAGTGGAGAGGAAAAGTGACGTGTGAAGTCTGAGAATAACCTTTCTGAGCAGTAGCATGAGTTTTGTTTTGTTTTTTAAGTTGGGTGATAGGTGTATTATTATGCTTCATAATCAAATAATGTCATTGGATTCATGATTGTATAAATGTTATCGAATTTTAAAATTGATCAAAACATAATTGATTATACATGTTTGTGCGGTACAGAGTTTTTAAAAAAATTTTTCTGCTTTTTACTTTTTATTGAAACAGAATTGATTGCACATATTTGGGGGGTACAGTAGTTGATATTGAGTTGAGTATCAATACCTGTGTGCAATATGTGATGATCAAATCAGGGTAATTGGTACACTCATCTTTACAAAACATAATCATTCTGTGTGACCCTTAACCAATTTCTCACTAATCCCCCTCCCGCATCCCCTTTCCGCAGTTCTGTTCTCTCCTTCTGAAAGTTCGATGGATTAGTGATTATTGGGTTTTTTCCTTTATATTTATTTATTTATTTATTTATTTATTTTAGCTCTGTGAGGTACAGAGTTGAACATCTGTGTACAGGATATGATGATCAAATCAGGATAATTTGCATATTCATATGGATGATTAGCATATCATTACAAGTCAAGACAATTAGCATATAATAATAACATATTAGAACATCATCATTCTTTGTGTCCATTAACCAATTTCTTGACAACCCCCTCCCCCTCCTCTAGGAACCACAGTTCTGCTCAGCATGAGTACTTTGGGTTACTGTACTTTAAGGGGTTTGCTGAGGTTTATGGAGCACACCTCTATGGTTTTTCGTGCATTCTCTGTCATTGAAACAATGGTGCCTAAACCCAGCTGTGCCTTCCTCTCACACGTGCAACCTGTTCTGAACGGAGAAGATGGCCTCATCTTGCCCATTTAGCCGTCTAAACGGCCAGAACCCAAACACCCTGGACTCGGGGGATTTGTTCCTAGACAAGCGAGCCCGCAGTGAGCTTTCAAGGGTAAAGGACAGGATATGGTTTATGTGAAGACAAGTTTAAAGGTTGATGTGTTTACCCTATGCATAAGATTAAGGGATAATTCCTGAAGAATTTAGGAGGAGACAACTTAATATCCTCACTAGTTGATTGTTGAAGAAATGAAACTCAGATTTAAGTGAGGGAGTCACTTTGGACATAAGGAAGAGTTGTGTAGGGTGAAGTAATAAAACATCAGAGATTGGGAGTCTGTCTTTGAATATTCTGAAGATAATCACCTATCCTGTATGGTTTAAATAACCCTCCACTTGAGGCTAGGACCATTACTATTATCTGATTGCGGTATGCACATTTTAGGGTAAAGTAAAATTACTATATTAGGATGATTCTTTGTCACATCAGTAAGAATCAAATCAGATTTATTCCCTCTGCTCTCGTTCTAGTGACTCTGTTTCTCCCTCTCTCATGAACAGGCAGATTTGAAGAATCAGCTGGGAGATGCCGGCTACGTCGTATTTGGAGTGGTGCTTTTTGTGTGGGAACTCCTACCTACCACTTTAGTAGTTTACTTCTTCCGAGTTAGAAATCCTACAAAGGACCTTGTAAGTACACCATTTTATATTTGCAGAAAATATCTTCAATTCTAATCATAAGACATGCAATTAGAATTTTTTCTTAGCTATTCAATAAAGAGAGCCTCTTTCATCCCAATGTGATACAAAAAGTTCCCTTGGCTATTTTATTGAGATGTTCTAGTTTCTTAATTCTCCTTTGAGAGAAATGTGTTTTTCATTTAAGCTTTATTTTACTAAAGAAATAAAAGTAAGTTGCATCTCAAGGCCTGGGGAAAGTGATTAACTACTTAATGAAACACAGCCTTGACTTGCTGTGAACCAAATATATTAGCTTTTCTTTTAGCAAAGGAAAATGGAGAATGGTAATTCAGTTCTTCACCCTTATAGTATGCTGGGTGGTGATTAGGTGCTGTAGACTGGATGACCCCCCAACCTCACTGAGGCTTGACCCCCACTGTTGACTGTTGAGGGTGGGAGATCTTACTATGGACATTGAAAGGTGGGGCCTTGAAGAGGTGATTAGATTGCAGGACCATGCCCTAGTGAGTGGATTAATAATGGCGGTCAGGGGTGTGGTTCTGAGGGCTTTAAAAGAAGAGCACATGAGAGGTTAGTTTCTCTCTGCTCTGCCATTTTCTGCCACATGCACACCTGGGTCACTGTCTCCACCACCAAGGACTTCACCAAATGTGTTCCCTGGATTTTGGACTCCCCAGCCTCCAAAACTGTAAGCAATAAATTTCATTTTTTTATAAATCACCCAGTTTCAGGGAATTTTGTTATAAGCAACAGAAATGGACTAATACATTAGGGAATGGGAGGATAAGGAAATAAACATATTATTATGAGGAATGCAAAGGCCACTCCCCTAACTTGGTCACATTTCTGCTCAACCAACGTTATGTAAACACCTTTATGGGAGCAGGAATAGAAATGCAAAACCCGGCAGAGTGAGAAAGCTCCTAGGAGCCTTGCACCACAAATTACTCCAGCCACACAGACTAGTGAACTAGTGGTAGAATTTCGACTCACTGAAACCCACAGAAAAGTACAGTGAGTGGATTTGAGCCGATTTGAGCAAATTGTGGGTGGGAAGGAGCGCACAGACGATGAAGTCCACGAAGAATTCACAGTTCTTGTTCATACCCAGATAATAACCGTCGTGTTGTGTTTTTCTGATTCCTCTCTGCATACTCACTAATGAGACTGGGGTGGGGCGGCTGGCGGAGCTCAGCCTGGCAGACTGGCTCAGGCCACAGCCAGGGTGCAATCCAGATGCAGGTGCAGCCTCCTGCCTGTTCGTTGCAGTGTCCTCAGCTGCAGAACGGTGGTTCTGCACTGGATCTGACCTGTGCCTGCATCGCGGCCACCTGGAGGCTTCTGTAAAGTCAGACCCCAAACACCTCTTTGTCACTGGCAAAGAAACACGTGAAAGGTAGGCAGCAGATTCTAGGCTGATTGCAGCTCCCTGTTTTTCTTCCTTCTCTGAAGAAAGATAGCCTAAGTTTTCTGGGCACCTGGTTTGACTGAGGCACAGGTGAGGAGTGTGCTAAGCTCGTTGCACCTTTGCTGGGGCTCTCCATGTGCCTCCTGTCACTTCCTGGTGTTCATCTAGCATTTCATTATTCCAGTGTTCTTAGCAGCTACACCCCTAAACCAGGGCAGCCGGAAGGAGAGATGATATATCTGAATTCTGAGGGGTGAAAGGCTAATGTGATATTGTCCAAAGTACTCTTTTATTAAATGAATACAGAATAATATTGATAGTCTAATCTGCATTCTCAGATCTCATTATCCAGGGAGACAGGGTATCCTCAGCACTTTCCTGTGTGTGGAGGGTTTCTTGGTTATTGTGTTGGAATGTATCTACTGTGTAGGGCATTATCGAGAACAGCAGTTCTCATGTTTTTTAGTCTCAGGACACTATATGCTCTTAAATTATTGAGGACTCCAGAAATTTTTGTTTGGAGAGGAGGTTGTGTGTATCACATTAGAAATTAAAACAGAAAATTTTTTTAAATATTCATTTTTTAATTCATTAAAAATAATGAAGCTGTTGCATATTACCATAATTTTTTAAAATAAAAAATAACCACATTTTATAAAACAAAATAGAAGACTAGCATTGTTTTAAACTTTTGTGAATCTTTTTAACGTCTGGCTTGAGAGGAGACAGCTGGATTCTCCTATGTATTTCTGCCTTCAGTCTGCCATGATAAGTGGTTTTGGTTGAAGTGTAGGGAGAAAAGCCAGCCTCAGAGAGATGTGTCTTTGCAAAAAAGTGGAGTATTTTCATAGCCTTTTAACATAATTGTGAAGATTCTTCTTTGACACTATACCCAAACTCAACAAGTGTGGTTTCTTAAAAGTGAGTTGCAATATGGAATCTAAAATCCTATCAATGATCTTTGCAGATCGTGTGATACATTAAAATCCATTGGTCTATTCTGCACAAAGAGTGGATCTTTCACCCACTTATGGTTTTGTAATATCATGCACTGGTCATTTGGAAAATACTGGTTTATTGAGTTATGCAGATCTTCCAAATGTTAACAAGTTTTCATTATGCAATACCCTCCCCCCAAAATCTCTTTCATTAATATCTCCACTGATCTTATCAGAAAAGTCTTTAAGTACTGAGAAGCTGTCAAAGATCATGGTAGAGAGTATTTACAGGTTTTCCAAAGCTTCACTTTTTGCTCAGAAGTTCAAATTTTATCAGTGATATTATACTGTCAGTTGCTTTCCCTGAAGTGACAGCTCACTTCATTAACTTTCAAGAAAATATCTGTCAGATCCCCAAGTCTGATTAATCATTGTTCCTCTGAGATGTCTATTAAGTAAAACTAAAGTTGTATGAAAAAGATAGCGACAACTCAAACAGTTGTAGAAGCTCTCTTCTCCAGACAACTATCATACGGTACAGGTGCTTCATGCATGCATTCCGTTTTGTCACAGTATAAAAAAGATGTGCTCAAGGGTTGAGATTAAATAGAATTAATCTTACTGCTTCATCAAGGACATCCTTAAGTGGAACCATCTTTTTTTAAACTGCGAGTACAGGGTGGTGATGGATATCGTAGCTGCTAGTGTGGCTGGTACCTCTGCTCCGATATGGGGTAGAGCAGCTGCAGTTTTACTCACCCCTGCTTTTGTGCCATACATGCAGATGTTGACACAGTAAAAAAAGCAAATAACAGTTAAATACACTAATTATGAAAATAGTTATGACCTTGCAGATCCCTGAAAAAAACTGCAGAGACCTCTAAGGGCTCATTGATCACACTGATAATTGCTCGTCTGCAGTGGCATGTCAGTGAATTAAAATGAATCTTTTTGCCCTAAATGATATTATCTCCTAATTTACCATGAAGGAGTGAATTTGTTATGAAGGATGCATAATAATCACAAATAGAAAAACATTTTCCCATGTTTATGTAGCACTCATGAAGTCATATCATTAGCCAGTTATTTGGATTGGCAAATCTGGCTTGGAGCCTGGGTGTTTGTAAAATTTCCTTGGGCAATGGGGCCGGCCCGGTGGCGCACTGGATAGTGCGCCGCTTGGGAAGCGCGGCGGCACTCC
>NW_007730002.1:61293-92005 GCF_000696425.1 Galeopterus variegatus
GAAAAAAAAAAAAAAAAAAAAAAAAAAAAAAAAAAAAAAAAAAAAAAATTTCCTTGGGCAATACTACCAGAGTTAATGGCATTGCATACAAAATTTGGTAAACATAGCTAATGATTATGTAGTATTTACATATGCTAAGCACTGTTCTCAGCACTTTAATTAAATTTGTTAATCCTCACAGTGACCATATAAGATAGAAACTATTATTATACTCATTCTCAGATGAGGAAATTGAGGCTCAGGGCCACATGCCTAGCAGGAGACAGAGCCAGGCTTCAAGCCAAACAGTCTGGCTCCAGAGTCCATGGTTTTAATCACTGTGCTATGTTGTATCTTTCCTTGGCATCATCAGGTTTGCAAAAGAAATTAAATTCCTAGTACGTTTGACTCAATAATAATCCTATTATTACCTGTAGTGTCTCAGAGAAAAATCAGGCTAATATTCTTTGGGGGGGAAATATATAATTTAACTTATACTCATCGGCTTCCAAAGAGCACACTGCAGGTAGGGCATTCTTTAAAACGTTATCTACCATTTGTATCCATAATTCATCTGGTACAAACAAGTCTCTAAACTTGACCTCATGAGAACCGAACTTCAGAGCCTATGTAACTATACTCAAAGCAGGGCTCTTTAGCCTCTGTGTCAGAATCCCATAGGGTGCTTGGTGTAAATATAGATTCTCTGGTCATATTTGAGACCCAGATAAGAATTGCTGGGGTAGGTTCTGGGAATTTGCATTTTTAATAAGCACACCAATGGATTTGAATGCACTGTAAAGTCCAGTATTTCCATCCATATTATATTCTTTTTTAAAAAATTAGCTTGAGATACAATTCACATTCCATGCAATTCACCTATGTCATGTGCATAATTCAGTGGTTTTTGGCATATTCAGATATGTGGAGGTACCACCACAGCCAATTTTAGAACATTTTCATCACCTCTAAAAGAAACCCCGTCACTTACTTATCACTCTCCATGCCCTTTCTGCCCCTCCGCCCACCCCCGGGCCTGAACAACCACTAATCTACTTTGTGTGTCTGTACATTTCCCTGCTGTAGACTTTCGTATGAGTGGAATCATATAGTGTGGTTTTTTGTGACTCCTTTCACTTAGAATAATGTTTTCAAGCTTCATCCATGTTGTGACATTGGTACTTCACTCCTTTTTATGGCTGAATTATATTTCATTGTATGGAAATACTACGTTTTGCTATCCGTTCACCTACTGATGGGCATCACTGGGTTTTGTTTTAAGGAATTTTATGTTTTTTTTAAATGTGTCCTTTTTATCATCTCAAGCTTCTTGGTTACCCACACTGAGTGGACATTTGGGTATTTCCACCTTTTGACTATTACAAATAATGCTGCTGTGAACATTTGCGTATGAGTTTCTGCGTGAACATGTGTTTGCATTTCTCTTGGGTATATGCTTAGGAGTGGAATTGCTGGGGCGTATGGTAATCCCATGCTGAACCTTTTGACCCTTTGCCAGACTGTTTCCTACAGAGGCTGCACCATTTTACATCTACCCCCCAACCACCTGGCAGCGTAGGAAGATTCTGATTCCTTCACAGCCTCCCTAGCACTTGTTATTATCCAACTTTTTGATTCTAGAATCCTAACAGGTGTGGCATGATACCTTGCTGTGGCTCCTGATCTGCCTTTCCCCGATGACCAAAACCTCAGACACCTTCTTGTCTGCTTATTGGCCATTCGTGTGTCTTCTTTGAAGAAATGGCTGTTCCCATGCTTTGCCTATTTTTAAATTGGGTTGTCTTTTTATTATTGAGTTGTAAGAGTTCTTTATATATTTTAGATATAAGTCCCGTGTTGTGTGTATATGGTTTGCAAGTATTTTCTCCCATTCTCTGGCTGTCTTTTCACTTTCTTGATGGTGTCCTTTGAAGCATAAAAGTTTTTAATTTTGATAAAGTCCAAGTCATCTTCTTCTTTTGTTGCTTGTGCTTTTGGTGTCATATCTAAAATCCTTTGCAAAATCCTATATTTGCCCCTACATTTTTATTCTACAAGTTTCATAGTTTTTGCTCTTACATTTAGGTCTTTGATCCATTCTGAGTTATTTTTGTGCGTGGTGTGAAATGAGGGTCCAACGTAATTCTTTTGCACGTGGCTCGTAGGTGTTCTAGAACTGTTAAAAATAGGAAATTTTAAGGCATCCCACCTTGCATAAGTTTTGCTCCTTATTATATCTGGCTTGATTAGTCTTAGAAAAGCAGGAATTCACATGTAGATGCCCATCACATGACAACCTCATTTCATACTCTATTGGTTAACTATTAAATAGAGAACTAATGAGATATATATGAGGATTGCAAACCATATGCCAGATTTGGTTTGCCATGTACTCTAGTTCTGATTATTTGAAATCTAGTTCTGCTTATTTGAAATCTTTCCTGACAAAGAGGATTTTACTTTTTTTTAGTAGTTGCTGGCAGAGAAGGCTTTTCAAACCACAGTAGTTGCCCCAGGGCAGGTATGATCTTGAAAACTGGGTCTACTTGAAGCCAGTCACTTATTTTTTAAGGGGTGAACTCAGTTTGGGGGCAGAAACAGGATAAAATAATTACAGTGGGAGGATATGGAAATGTGACAAGAAACCCCCTCAAATGATTTCATCATTACTATTTTTATTTTAATTTGTTATGGATGCCCACATGATTATACAGATTTATATCCTAATTGGGTCATCTACTTTAGTTTGGATAATTTGGGCATTGTTTGGCTTTTCAATAAGAGATTAAAAACAATGGTGGGCCGGCCCGGTGGCGCACTGCTACAGTGCGCTGCTTGGGAGCACGGCGGCGTTCCCGCCGAGGGTTCGGATCCCACATACAGACCGGTTCCTGCTCACTGGCTGAGCGAGGTGCGGGCGTAACACTGAGGGTTGCGATCCCGTTGCCGGTCCTGGTCCAGTACGGGCGCGACACTGAGGGTTGCAATCCGTTGCCGGACACGAAAAAAGACAAAAGGAAAAAAAAAAAGCAATGCAATGAACACTCCGGCTGAGCAGGTACAGCTCCAGGCAGATGAGGAGAGCATCTTTAGTCTCCTGCAGGAAGGAGTCTCGTGCTGGGCATGGTGTCTGGAGGTATGCTGACTGATTGCCTGTCTTCTAGACCAGCCCTAGAATGGTCCCCAGCCACGGATTCAGTTCCAGATCTTATTTCTTTGACAACCCTCGAAGATATGACAGTGATGATGACCTTGCCTGGAACAGTGCCCCTCAGGGACTTCAGGGAAGGTAAGACCCTCGTTCACATTAGCGAGGCCTCATTAGGAGCGAGAAGGCTGCACCAATGAAATGGATTCGAACAAAGAGTGAGTTCCTACATAAGAACCCTGCAGCTAGATGTCATGGACTGGGCAGCAGTCTAGTAGATCATTGTACTTACGTGAAACAGTCTGGAATGAGAAAGGACTGACATCAAACTTTAAAAAGTCCTATAGCATTATTATACACAGTCGTGTTTCTTGAACACGATTCCAGGGAGTGTGCAAAAGGAAATGATGGTTTAAAAGAAAACCAACTTTTTTTAAACTGCAGGATTTTCAGAGCCTGTAAGATGCTAATATGTGCTCTGAATCTGCAAGAGGGAAATAGAGCACTTGACCAAGGGGTCACTCAATGGAAAATGATTCGGAAAATCCAGGCAGACTTCTTTAATGAGATTTCTAAAGCCAGAGAGTAAACTTAATGGTATTCATTTATTAGAATAAATTGTATAAGGACCCAATTTTCAAATTTGAGTGATGTCAGTTCTCAATTGAAAAATTTATTTATATTTTCAAAATTTTATTTTAATTTACCAATATACAGTGTAGTAAATTTTCATGTCCCTTTACCAATTCCTCCTTTTCTCTCCCCTCCCCCCAAAAATGCATTTAAATGAAGGGTATTTGGGGTCTTCATTTAGACAAATATTTTTTTAACAAACACACGACTACAGTATTTACTGTGTGTCAGACACTGTTCTGAGAAATTCACAAGTATCAGCACATGTAGTCTTCCTAGCAATCCTGTGCAGTCAGTACTATTACTATCCTCGTATTACAGATGAAACCGTGGCATGCAGAGGTGTAGGTGACTTGTCCACAGTCACACAGCTGGCAGGCGGTCAGGCTGGGATTCCCACAGGCAGGCAGGCTTGTTCACATCTGTGCACATAGGTACTGTGTATGGCTTAGGGCCCCATCTCTTAGTCTCACCTACCCTTATGTTATACGTTCACGTGAGTTGTCATAGGAAGAGTATCCTTTCTTGAAAATCCACTTGGAGATTTCTTACAGAATATTTTGGAGAGGGCAATTAAATGATAGAGTTCGAACCAGCGTACAGGACAGGACAGTGTGCAGGACAATAACAGAGCTACCACCCAGCTGCCACCACCCTTGGCACAGAGGAGGGACGGAAACACTGAGGACGTGAACTCACTGCAGCTGCAGCAGATGCACCCAGGACCCCTCTGCCCCGGCCATGTGCGCTCTGCACACAGGAGGAGTGGTAGCTACCAGGATCTCTCCCTTTACTCAGTTGCTGGTGCTGCAGCCACACTCCACGGCCCACACTCCTCCTGTCCCTCTTTCAATCTGTGGATCTGGGACCAGCAGCAAGGCCAGCAGGGGTGAGGGTAGCCCAAGGGCTGACCTCCTGGTCCTGGGAAAGGGCGTGTCCTTCGTGCAGTCCTTTGTGAATTTAGACTTACTAAGATTTTAACATTGTTTCTTCTGGGATGAAATGATAAAAGACTAGATAGGCTTACTTTTTAATTCCTTATTACTAACAGTAAAAGTCCTTAGAAAACCTTAAAAGAGCTCTGAAAGACCAGAAGAAAAGCTGGGAGAATCCACTGCTTTCTCAGTGGATCAGGGAGCAGAGAGACCGTGGTCAGATGGAACGTAAGAGGATGGTTGAGAAAAGAAAGCAAGCGGACGATCCCCGGGGCCATGTAAAGAACACAATTAGGACGCGGGCCAATAAACAAGGACTTCCCAAGGGTCCAAAGCTGTCCTTCAGCTTGCTCGGTCTGAGCTCCACCTCTGCCCTACTCTCCCCATGCATTTCCCAGTAGCTGCGTTTGCCCCTTTAAACCCACACCCTGCAGGAGCAACCCCGACCCTTCAGCTGCCACAGGTGACTTAGAGGTACGAGAATTCTCACTCCCTACATGGGGGAGAAAAGACTCCCTTTCCACTACATAGAGGAAATAACTTGCGTGTACTAGTGCTGACTGTATATTAGAGGAAACAACTTGCATGTACTGGTACTGACTGTATATTAGATACTGTGCTACGCACTTCACAGGTATTAACTTAGACCCCACGGTAGCCCAGTGATGCCGTTATTAATATTACTCTCATTGTCCAGATGAGGAAACTGAGGCACAGAAGTTATTTGCCCAAAGACACACAGATAGTGAACTATACTCCATAAAGACTCCCTTTCCACTACATAGAGGAAATAACTTGCGTGTACTAGTGTTGACTGTATATTAGAGGAAACAACTTGCATGTACTGGTACTGACTGTATATTAGATACTGTGCTACGTACTTCACAGGTATTAACTTAGACCCCACAGTAGCCCAGTGATGCCGTTATTAATATTACTCTCATTGTCCAGAGGAGGAAACTGAGGCACAGAAGTTATTTGCCCAAAGACACACAGATAGTGAACTATACTCCATATTAGGATTTGGATATAATTTGTCGCTAAAAAATTTGTTATACGTAGTAACTAGTTTAAGTTTCTAGCAATACTATACTTCTGGGCTCTAAAGCGTTCATAGACTTTTGTGGGTTGGCTTGTAGCACTGCACATAGCACTGTTTTGTGAAAAAGCCACTTGAAGGAACTCTGGGATTGTCTATACAGAATCCTAGCTCTGTCTACCTAAACTAGACATGTCACACCTAATACAATGTTTCAAGTCACTGAACTATTTCTTTCTTTTTAAGTTTTGCTCCAGACTACTATGACTGGGGACAACAGACTAACAGTTTCCTGACACAAGGAGGGACTTTGCAACGAGATGTAGCTTTGGATCCTGACAAACCAAGCCATGGATAGCACCATTTAACAGTTTTCTGGAAGATTCCTCAGTTGAAAAGCTTCAGAAAGACACAGTTAATGACAGCTGAATTTTTAGGACACTTTTTCTTAAGAAATAGGACTTGATTTTTGTTACAGGTTTCTAATGGCTGCACAGGACTAAGCAATAATTTACATTGATAAACCCTTATTTTAGTACTAAAAAGTGAGCCTGGCTATTTCAGTGGGTATAATTTAAACTTTTTAAAAAGAAAATCTGTACTTTTATAAAGATGTATTTTATATAACTTAAATAATAATGCTAAAGTGTACTAGGGTTTTTTCTTGAGAATCTTGTAGTTTGCACAGACTTTTATGCATAATTCACTTTAAAAGTATAAAATATATGGTCTAATAGTTTCTTAAGGCTTTTGGACCAAAGTATTCCTTAAATCCTTACCTCTTCGGGTCTCATATTCTGAGCTCCACATGGGTAACTTCTGAAATACAGTTGACATCTAGAAAGCCAATAGCAACTCCAAAGTTGAAAGTTCAACTGAAATGGTGCATCAACAGACTATAAGGTAACTGGCTCTTTAGAGTTTCCTTAAGGTCCAGATGGCTGGACCCTCAAAGAATCTCTTGGATTTTGCCAAAAGTCTGGTACTTCCTTTCAATAGGTCACTAATGGATACACTTCAATGATAAGTTGACAATGTTAAAAATGTAGCTGACTTACACTATTAAACCTCCTCTGCTATACTCGTAGAGATTTTGCATGCTTTTTTCATCCCAATAAAATTAATATCCGTTACCTCAGGACTACAAGACGGCACCTTACCCAACTCAATGAACGTTCATTCTGTTCAAGGAGACGGTAAGTTCCAAAAAGGGTGTTAATGACATATACCCCTAGCCCTCACCAAAAGACTATGTGGACTCCTGTTTTGTTTTGTTTTTTTCTTTTTGTAATCTTCAACCATATTTAAAACAGTGCCCTTTATTTTTAAATAGCTCTGTAGGTGGCATGCATTGTGCTGTGCTGGGGCACGATGCCCGTCTCTCTGCCACATAAAGGGCGTGTTCCAGACAACTGCTTGTAAGTTGTTTAAGTGAAAAACATGTTATGAAATGCTACTTCCCCAACTAGAGGTGCCATTCTAAAACCTCCACTATACATATATTCTGGAGCCATAAAACACTGCCTGTTGGGAGGCTGAATGCTCCGATTTTCTACAAAACAGAGGTAAGACTCTAGAGGAAGCTCTGTTAGCAGAGAGAGGGTTCTGCTCTGCCTAGGAAATCTCATCCCAGGACAGATGAAAGAGTGAAAGAAAAGGCGTTATATTAGCCCTCCCTACGTGATGAAACCCATCTCAAATGATTTCTCGCTTTGGTCATCAGGAATAATTTATCTCTGGGCATTGATTTCACAGAGTTCAAGTCTACTTCTTATTCTAATGTTATTTAAAACTGGGATCTCAAGTTTCAAAGGACGGGTCACGATTGGGTTTTTCATCTGTGTAGGACACCTTTATCCTGCATAATCCAACGTAACATTCTCGCCTTTTAGTACGTGGAAAAATTTGGGTCACATACCATTTAAAATAGGTGCTTGTCAGGGAAAATTCTCCACTGAAGCAATACCTGTACCGATTATTCAGGTTGCCTTAAAATAAAAATTGTTATTCTAAACAGCTTTAAGATACCCTGTTGTGGTCAGACTGTCTTTATTACTAATACTTGGCAGAATTTAAAGACAGGCTCAGTATATGCTTAAACTCCTTTAAATCATGTCTTCAGAAAGTCCATTAGTCCTTCAATATTAAGTCAGCTAAGGGCACATATAGTTTTAAAAACAGTGATGTCACTAAAATCAAGAGTTATTGTATTCATTCTATAACATGTAAGTTCTTATAATTCTGCTTTAACTGGCAGAAAAATTGAATACCCAGCATTCACTGATAAAAACCGTAATCTTTTATGATGAAGCTGCTAGCATTTATTTGAACTATTATTTTTGGTTGGAAAGGATAAAAATGTCCTAAGTGCCTATTTTCTTCTCTCTTTCCCTTTAAGAATGCTAAAACTTTTAGGAGTGTTGTAAACACATACCAGAATATAAAAAACTATGATTGTGTCAAACTGTCTTTTTCTCATAGTAAATGGTAACAAACACCCTGTGAGATGTTGCAAGAACGGTGGGGGAAGATAAAAATGCCTATTTTCTTCTCTCTTTCCCTTTAAGAATGCTAAAACTTTTAGGAGTGTTGTAAACACATACCAGAATATAAAAAACTATGATTGTGTCAAACTATCTTTTTCTCATAGTAAATGGTAACAAACACCCTGTGAGATGTTGCAAGAACGGTGGGGGAAGGAAAATGAAAATTGCCTTGAGCTTCCTGATTGACGTTTCTGCTGGGCGCACTGAGAAAACTGCAGAATATTAAAGGCCAAGAGAAAGAAAGGAGTTGCGATTACTGGTTCTAAAATACCCAACGTCCTCTTGTTTTAAAGCAACTAGATGAAATTACAACCCTGATAATTTCAAGGTGAAAAGTATACAGAGAAGAGGCAATATCACTGAAAATCTTGTACTGTCATTGATCTGAATCTCATGTGACACTGAAAGGCTGCATGTGAAGGTTTCTGGGTCACTGTTGGAATCCGTGTCCACCGCCGCAGCTAACTAAGAATTCCAACTCGTACCGGTATCTTTCATTGGCTCTTTCTTTTTTTATAATTAACCTGGTTAATTGAGCTGACGATTAAAACCTCTAGAGTGTGTTACACACAGAGTTGTGGACTGTAAGAAGTTTTATTATTGCAATATACATCTCAGCCACGCTTACTTAATGCCATTTTTCTCTAGAATACATCAGGCACATTCTTAATGTCTGTGCTGGTTACCACATTTAGCTGCTTAGGTCAGGCACACTAATGCCTCCCCAAATTTCCTCTTTCACCAAAATCCAAGACTCCTGCTCTGTGTTGGCCTTAGTGTTGGGCCGACACTTAGTGGAACACTTACTCACTATCAGGAGGAAAGGAATTAGCCCTGGAGCTTGAGAAGTGCTGTGAGAAACAGGTTTTCATTTATATTTACCCAGTGGATGTTGCTAGAATATTGCTTTTATTTTTGATTACAGTCTTTATTGAAGTTATACAAAAAGAATCTCCCCAAATGAAAAAATACATTATATACAAAAGCACTTTCCCTTGGGAGGCTCTGTTTTTTGTTAACAGGCAGGGCTTGCAGCTGTAGGCCAAGCCTGTGCTGTCCCCTCCACTGTCCCCGGTTTTCAGCCCAATTCTGAGCCTCCATCTCCATGTTCTCCAGAACTTTGTTTCCACTGGGGACAGTGTCCCCACTGCCTCCTTCCACCTCTGGCTCTTGCCTGGCTTTTTGCATCTTTCCAGGGCTTCCTCCTCTGGTTTCCTCTCCTTTGTGACATGATGGGCACGTCGGTCACACAGTTTGAAGTGCCATCTGTTGTCTACTGGCCATTACGGAGCCCGAAGAGCCACCTCCAGTAGCAGTGACCCTGAAGCTGAGCTCTCTACCAGAGTGGGCTTCAGAGGCGATCCAGCTGCGCTCCCACTGCGCTGGGACTCCTTATACCCTCTGTCTTCTAATTTCAGGTAGCAGTTCCTTCTCGTATTCAGTAGGTGACCCTTCAGCCTCCTTCTTGTGCTCGTTTAGTACGGCCACTCTTCTCAATGACTTCGGTAGCTTTGCTGACCCGTGCCTCTGCCTCGTCTTACAGAGAGCTGCACCCACAGGGCAGGCCTAGCTGGTGGGGGGCTCTGCAAGGCGACGGTCATGGGTCTCCAGGTACTGCTCTTGCAGGCGTGGGCCAGCCTGGAACCCCTCCATAGCTTCCATCTAGTTCTCAGACTCAACCCTAACTTCTCCAAGTTTAAGATGTGCCTACGCAGCACCAAGCTGAGCTGCTTCTGTTTCTTGCCTTTTAAAAACGATCTTTGCTAAATCCAGCGTATCCCAGGCACGCTCGAGGTTCCCGGTCTCCTCCTTTCCGTTGTCTTAAAAAGACTTGTTTTCAAGAATTGAATTGTTGACATTTCTTTATCCTTGTCATTTTCTTTATCCTCCTCTTCTGCGCCTTGGGTTTCTTACCAACTCCAGAAGTGATTTCCCATTAAAAAAAAAAAGGCTTCTCCCAATTGTTAGCTGTTTTTCCATGCTTCTTACCTAAAAGACTAGCTGCTTCCTGGAACGCACTGACAGCTGCTGGAATATCTCCCATCACCAGATGTTTCTGTCCTAAACCCGACAGTTTCTTAGCTTCACTGTCCACATCCAGACTCTCCACTTTGTCTGCAGGAGGAGACGGGCAGTAGCATCGTCGTCAGTTGTGATCAAACTTAATCCTTAACCATTCAAATATCTGGACTTGAAAATAAGCAGCGACTTCACAGCTAGAACCACAGGGAGGGGGCACAATTTAAAAGGCGGTGCTCCCAGCTGCAAGGAGGCAAGCAGGACCCTCCTGGAGTCCTGGGATGGCCTTGGATTCTTACGTACAAACCCTTTCTTCCTGAATTTAGAATTGCTAACGTATTTCTTGTCCTTTTAGATTGTGATCTGATGTCCAGGAACTGGGATCTGATTCATCTTTGTATCTTTAAAACTTGTGAGCAGAAAGCAGCTCTGTGGTGGTGGGAGCAGTGGCTGTGGACTCTGTGGCCATCGTTCCCGAGGTGGTGGACCAGTGGGTGGGATTAGAGCCTGTAAGGAAAATGGAATTTGGGACGCCAGAGACTTTCTCAGGGTCATTAAGTGCTTTTGGACTGCTTTTATTTTTTAACAGTACAGGTGAACTTACATTAGAACTAAATGTATCTAAGCATTTAAAGCTTTGAGATTTCCAATTAAACAAACTATTTTAAAAAATACCTTGCTTTTGCTTTAGATTGCTGCATGGTAAAGTATACAGTGGTACGTGTCTGACCAGACACACCTAATAAATGCATTGCCATTTCCTATCCTATGTGAGAATTTTATTAGAAACATTTCTGACTATGGGTCCAGATGGAGATGCTGTTGGAAAGGATCAGGCTAAAATGATGGAGTTCTCATCAGACGATCAATAAGCTGGTTAAAGTGAGGAAACACTTCTTTAAAAAGGGACAGTGGGGATTAGGGAGTGGAGTTCAGTCTATTGAGTGCCCTTTACATGCTGGACACTGGACTTGGCACTTGTCATGTGTCTGAGGATCCTACTCTATAAACTCAGCAACACTCACAAGTATTAACCCTGTTCTTGGCCCTTAGCTGGGCTACATGAAGAGCCCTTGCACCAAAGGGTCAAAATACCTTGAAGGCTGCTGAGGTCCCTGCACCCCCAACCTAGATCTGTGCTGGGTTCCCTCTATCTGTCGCCAGCTCCTCTGGGCCAGGGCAGTGATACTGCGGTCATTCTGTTTTGAGATTGGCTGCCCAGGTCATCAAGTACAGGTTCAAGGTCCTCAGATCCAAATCCAGTGACTCATCAGCTCCTAGTGCCATCTACCTGGTTCCTCCGAATCTGGATTCCCTACCCTCTATTCCTTGAGCTGTGGGGGGGCCCTGCCCTGTTTTCCCAGAAACGGATTAGTACCTTGCCAATGTTAATTCTTTCTAAACGTGGGCTGCCCTTTGGGACCTTGGTGGCCCTACCACTGAAAATATTAGACTCTTTACATCCAGAACAGAATCTCTGCCCCTGAACTTTGTGCTAGTCAGAACTGGGAACTGGATGCCTACTCTCTACAGCTAGGTCTGTGACCTGTGTCTCTTTAGCTTATATGATCCTCAAAATTCCTGCCTTCTACTGATTCCCACTGCGATGACCTTTCTCCCATGAAGCTCACTAACCTACAACTGTCCCTCTGGTCTCTTAACAGTCTCAAGTCATGGTGCTCCTTGAAGGCATCGGTATAAAAAGGGTGTGCTTAGAATAAACGGGTGCTTTACCAGGGCCATTACATTTGTGTAAATGAGTGTCCTTAGTGTGCGGTCCCCTTGTGAATTCACCAGCCCAGAGTCTGGGCTTCAGGCTTGCAGATTCAAAGCCTGTCAAAGGCGGCAGAACACACGCTCATTTGGAGAACACTGAGTTAGACGGTTTGAGCATGCTCTACATGTTAAAGGATTTTTTTTAAAGCTCATAAGGGAAAATAAACAAGAACAGTTAGGAAAACCATTTATAAAAAAGCAGGGGGAAGATGAGAGAGGACCAATGCACCAGATACTAAAAAATGAAGCTTGAGTTGTTAAAACAATGTGGTCCTGGTGCGTGAGTAAATGAGACCAATAAAATAGAAAAGAACCCAGATATAGAGCTAAACACGTGGGATTTTAGACAGAAGTGTAGCCTCTCAAACACTATAGTGAGGAAAAGATGAACTGTTCATTCAGTATAAATGGTATCGGAACAACCAGGAAGTCATCTGAGAAAAAAATTACCTTGGGTCCATAACTTACACCTTGTGTCAGGGAACACTCCAAGGGATCAAAGTTTGATGCTAAAAAAAAAATAATAAAATATAGGCAAATATCTCTGTTGCTCTGGAGTGAGAAAGGCATCCTAACTGTGACTCAAAATCCAGAAACCACTAAAAAATTGATAAAGCAGACTACATAAAAAAATAAGTAAATAAATAAAACAAAACTTGCACGGCAAAATCATAAGCAAAGCCAAGACAGATGACAAATTGGAAAAATCGATAAGAAAAATATCAACAATGTAGTAGAAAAATGGGGAAAAGATAGAAAAGATACGACACAAAAGGAAATCCAAATGGCTCTTAAACATATGCAAAGGTGGTCAACCTTACTCGTAGTAAGAATAGAAACTAAAAACACATCGATGCATGTTTTTCATCTCCTAGTGTGGCCAAAATCCAGCACTGTAATAACGTCTGTGTTGCTGAGGTTGTGGGTAGACAGGGACTGTCATAAGTTTCAGATGGTGTGTGAATGGGTAACCGCCCCCTACAGAGGGCAATATGCCAGTATCTTTCAAAATTACAAATGCACATGGTCTTTGACCCTGAAATTCCATTTTTGGAAATTTATTCTAAAGGCATATATTTACGTCAATGTGAAATGACATATGTAAAAGGTCTGGAAACAATCCAAATGCCCATTAATACAGGACTGGTGATTAAACAATGTACGGCCATATCATGGAATACGAAGCTGCTACTTGGGATAGGTGAAGACTGCCAAGAAATATTAAGTGGGGAAAACAGCAAATGGTACATTTATGATGTCACTTGGGTAAAAATGAGAGGGAAAAAAAACCCTAAAATTTTCCATTTGTATATGTTCGTATATGCCTTAAACAGTGTGGATGGAAATGTAAGAAACCAAGGACAGAGCTTATTTATGATGGGGTGGGGCAGTTTGCAACCCAGAAGGTGGGCGAAGGATAGAAGGGAGACAGTCACTGTATAACTTTTTACATCTTTTGATTTTTAAACCACATGCATGTATTACCTACTCAGAAAATTAAATAAAATAAGCATATTTTAAAAGCCTTATGACTCGATACAAATCAACATGCTAAAAAAAAGCCCCCACTTTTTGGTGGAATGGTGATAGGCCAACTTATGAAATGACACAAGCAGACCACACCAGGAGCAGAGGCTCTGGAGCCAGACTTTTCGGTCTCAGATTCTAGCTCCACACCCCAGAATCGGTGGCTGCGGACACATTACTTAGCCTCTCTTATCCTCTGTTTTCTTATTTATAAAACAAAGAAGTGACTGTACGTACCTACTAGAGCTGCTGTGAAGATTTAATGACGCACATTCTAAAGCCACTAATACAGCACAAGCCGGTGCTGGCGGCTACAATCACAAGCAGAAACAGCCTCAGACCACTTACATTTCCTCCCCTCCCTTGGTTATAAATTATAATCAAATCCTTGTCTCAGGAAAGAAATGCTTAAAAAAGGGGGAAAAAACAAGACGGAAAAGATTGCAGAAACGTGTTTTAATTCACATTTTCTAGAATCCGGCGGATACAACAGCAAATTGTTTGGGATTCCGTTCAAAATCAAAACTGTGCCTGTAGATGTTACTTAAAATAGAGCGCACACAAATCTGTGTGTCTGATTTTTTACCAAATAATTTCCACGATACCATACATCTAATCTGTGTGTTTTGGTGAATAGCTACGTGTTCTGCAGGTACTTCACTTTGCAAACTGCTGAGAGGTTTATGTGAACTGTTCCCAGATTTCCAGCTGCAGGCAATGCTGATGAAGGTGAAAATAGCTGTCCTTTCTTATATACAACGGCACCTAGACAGAGTTGGAAAGCATGGCACAGTGTTTCATATACACAGAGACTACAAATAAGTAGTGAGTAATTCACAACGCTAAAATGTCAGAAAATAAAACATTTTGACTTATCGAATTTCAAAACTGTGCAATCTATTGCTATTCTGTCTGATCTTCATCATCTAAGAATCAAAACAGAAGAAACCTTCAGAGATTACCTATTTTAATATATACTTTGTCTAACTTACAGAGATGCCACTTTAAAAAAAAGAAACTCACGCCATTGAAGGAAGGAATATTTGCCTTTTCTTCGTTTGCTTCATCAGCTGGTACAATCATGTCTGTCAAATTATATTATCAAGTGCTGGATTTTTAGAATAGATGACGAGATAAAGACAAAATGCCAAGGAGTACTCACTAGCCAGGCATTTTCACGATGCAAACACTACAATAGCATCACTCCACAGCAAAAGGTATGTGAACTGGAAAAACAGTTTATATCACAAGGACATAAAATATCACGAGGCTCACAAAACAAAGTTTACACAACCATTTACGAAATACACTCACATATAAAAATGTAGGTTGCCCCCCACAATCTAATGATGGTAAAACAGAATTAATCAAATGAATTTCGGCTTAAGAATACTTCCTTTATTTCCTTAGTAGTGAAAAAAACTTGTTAAAACCTTGAAAATAACTTTTTACCCTTTAGTTTCCTAGAACACACTCTAATATACATTTTTCCTAAGCTTGTAACAAATCACAGTGAAGAAAAAAGCAATAAATGGAAACAACCAAGGATTTTCTCTAGTAAATAGAGTTTAAGTAACAGCCTTTATCTTTAAGGAACGGGGAAGGGACGCTACCAAAAAGATCTTCAAATTTACAGTAATAACAAAGTGCAAAATTTTCACATTTTCTCAAACTCTACATGAACACTGTGTTAAGAATAATCTTATTAGTTTGCTAGCAAGGTTACGTAAATATTCCCTTTCTAGACAGTTTGTCTTAAGACCCCCTCCCTGGCCATACAATACTTGCAAACCCTAAAAAAGAAAAGAAAAAAAAGGAAGAGGCTCCAATCAAGCCCACCTTTTTTATTCAACTTAACAAAACCACCACCAACCACAAAACCCCTAGTTAATAAAGGCTAGAAAGTAGGTGAGAAAATAACTCTAGTGAGGCCTTACTCCTACCGACAGCCCTTCAAGGGATGGCTAAGTATTTTTAAAAGAGAGGTGAGCCAACTAAATACAATTTAAACTCACTGCACATATTTCAGACTTTGGTAGGATAAGACATGGGTTTAAGAGCACTTATTTCCTTCGGAAAAGACTCACGAGTCTAAGGAGAAACTCTAGATTTTGTACCTGCGTTATTTCTACACAGATACAAGCTTCCAAATGCATTATATTGTATCGACCGACACCTTTAAAAGAATCCAGATTTTAAATATTGTTTAAAGACTTTAAGTCCCAAGTTTAGAAAATGACAGATAAGGATGTATGAGTCATTAACTGGTACGAGTCACACAAAATACCATATGTACAATAAACTAAAACGCAAAGGGGGAGATGGAATGAGCTTAGAGGCTTGACCTAATCTACCTGCTTAGAGATCCAACCAAAGAACTCACACTGGGAGTTGGAGGGTTGCATAGATCGTCTTCTAAAATTAAATCCTTTAAAAATGCTTACTTTAAAACAGCAAATCTTGTGTATATAATATCTTTACTTGGCATTATCAATTCATATAATCCCACTCAAATTTTATCAAGAAGTAATCTGTTAAGTAAATATTTATGCAACTTTTTTTCCTTAAAGTAACTGAAAATTTCTAAAATTAGGGTAGGCACAAAGAAAGGCGAAACCAGAAGAAGGGATTTGGAGTTCTAAGTAAGAGAGTCCTCTGGAGCCTGCACCGTGCACATGAAATCTGGCCGGGCAGCACAGGCGAGCGTGCTTACTCACCTCCACCAAAGCAGGTGCTTTAGACCCAAACCCAAACAGCAACAACAGCAACTAAAAGTCTTAAATAAAAACCAATGAACTTGAAGTCCTGGGGAACCTTAAGGAATTTCTGTAGCTATTTGCTTTGTGATGTCCACAGTTCCATGCTATGGAAGGTGACACACACAGAACGAGGCAAGGCCAAAAACACACTGAAAAACCACTGATAAAATATGTCACTGATACCAGCCCTAAGCGACATGTGTTCTCTAGTTCTTTTCCACAACAGACTGTGAACCGTGTTATATCAGGACGGAGACATCCATTGTCATTTAAAGGTTGACAAATGGAAATAAAAAATAGGAGCATAAGAACAAAACCAATTGTAAAATAGAACAGCAGAAAACTCAACAGATGGAAACACATGAAGTGAGACACAGAAGTAGTATGATTTACATGTTTTAAAAGTATATACTTCATTTATAAATATCACTTATTAAGGTCCATAAATATTCAAGTGAGCATTTGAATTTTCTCTTTAAGAGTTCAAAATTCTCGAAGTCTTAGAAGATCAGTCTCTTTCTGCTGAAATGTCCAAGATTAAAAGGCTTCACAAGTCACTTTTTTGTCTCTAATTAGACATACAAAAGCCTTTATTACCTACTGTGTTGTAATAAGACTTTAAAATTCTGTAACTCTCTGATACTTGTAGAGAGCCTGTAGGAGGGAAAAAAAGCGTATTAGTACAGCTAATATAATACGTATGTATTTCAAGTTACTGATATAATTACATGGGCTAGGATGTGAAAGCAGTATCTAAAACTAAAGAAATGCAGGCAACACGGAACACTAGAGCCTCCATTTTTAAATGAGTATTATGCTGTAATTCCTTATCAAAGAGTGACAAAAGACAGAGCTATGCAGTTCTTTGGTCCTGGTTTAGAAGGGGCAAAGGAAGCCAGTTACTCCTTATTATCAACAGATTGTAGATTACTGATGGGAACAGTGACATGAATAATTCGTAACAATGAAGAATGTCAGACTGTTTCCGTCCAGTCTTGCATGTCCATCGTGCACACTGCGCTCCAGATGACGGCTCCTTCCTCGTTGCTCTCCAGACACACTGACTTGCTGTATGTTCTCAGCTCCTCAGCAGTAAAGGCTGTTTGTCTTCTGCTGAGTCCCTACCTGTGCCCTGTACCAATCAATGTTTATGGTGTTCAATAAATTATTGCTGATTGATTGAATGAATGAATGAAGCACTTCTCAGCCTAGGTACGGAAGTAAAATTCTGGGATGCGAATCACAAACAAATAATTCTATAAGCTCAATTATCCTTATGTACAATTCAGGATGGACATAAGAAAAATCCGATGATTTTCATTTCCTATAACTTAGGGTGACGCGCTACACAGTATTCAGTGCTTTTCTTTACTCTAAATACTTGACAGAAACAAAGTTATTTATTGAGAGCTTAGGATGTGTTCTGAGCCCATCACATATATGATCTCATTAAACATTAATGAGAACAAAGTTGATACAATTAACCCTGATTTTACATCTGAGAAACACTGAGGCTCAAATAAATCAAGCAATTTTCCCAGGTCACCCAGCTAGCAGGTGGGTTTCAACCGGTGAGAAAAGGTTTTATCATCCTCATTTTCCTGAGGAAGGATGTAAGCTACAGCAGTGATCTGCCTGAGTTCACCAGACCAGTAAATGGCGGGCCAGGATTCCAGAACTCTAGGACCCCTGCGTCCGAGAGTCCAGTCTTCTCCTGAAGGCAATACAGGGAACAGGCTCTGGATAGAGATCTGGGGCTAGAAGGGTTACAGCATTTATGAGCATTCTTGATGAGACCTAGGGAAATTTTGATGAAATTCTCAATTTAATTTTTTTCTTTCTCAATTTAATTTTATTTTGACTTAAAGTATATTTCAATTGTTTAAAATCTTTTTTTTTCCATTTCATTTTAAATAATTTCAATTTCATTCCATTTCTACTGTGTTATCTTTCTACAGGTCCCATAAGTGGGTGGACTGAATTTTTCGTGAAATACCAATTAATGAACAACAATCTATGTCTATTTTGCGGTGTTTGAAATCGCAACCTACATTGTCATCTTTAAACACAGGGACACAACAGGAGAAATCTTTGCTATTAAGATGGGAAATGTACAATTAATCTATTTTTAATTCAACTGCCTCTTTAACTTAAAATGAATATTTATAAAACACAAACAAGGGCCGGCCCGGTGGTGCACTGGAGAGTGTGCCGCTTGGGAGTGTGGCGGCGCTCCCGCCGAGGGTTCGGATCCCATGTGGAGACCGGTTCCCGCTCACTGGCTGAGCGCAGTGCGGACGCAACACTGAGGGTTGCGATCCCGTTGCCGGTCCCCGGTACAGGCGCGACACCGAGGGTTGCAATCCCGTTACCGGTCAGTAAAAAAAAAAAGACAAAAAGGAAAAAAAATAAAATTAAATTAAAAAAAAAATAAAACACAAACAATAATTTGTTACTTGATTTCCTATTTTTTTTTTAAAATTCTTCTATGATTTGGCTTTTTGCCCTTTTTTCTGAGACAGCACAGTATTATTTTCTAATAAAACACAAACAATAATTTGTTACTTGATTTCCTATTTTTTTTTAAAAATTCTTCTATGATTTGGCTTTTTGCCCTTTTTTCTGAGACAGCACAGTATTATTTTCTATGACTCTTTTTCTGATGTTCTGTATTCCTGTCAGCTGGTACTGCATGCACCTCTGGTTGGCAAATTCAAATTAATTCTGAAACCATTTGTGGTATAAACAAACTGCAAACTGTATGTCTGTGTACAGAAAAAAATATGGTACAAAGGAGTGAAAGAAAGATGACTCCTCAGCTTAAGAAATAAAGAGGATTTAATCTCTTTTTCTTTTATCATCTTCTCAACCAAGCTGTCCTTACGCCTGCTGTTATACCTGAATAAGTCATAGCCAGCTAAAGAGAATATTATTAGGAATATTTTGCCCACAAAATTGAGGTAGCAAAGTGAGAAACTGGCGACTGGAAACGGTTAACTTTTCCTACGTCCTGTAGAGAGGCTGACTTGTCAGCATTAAGGTCACTCTAAGTACAGTGAGCACAGCTATAACGGGAGGGGCCCTCAAAAAGTTCATGGAAAGATTTGTATTATCTTTTTCCTTTTTTTTGGCAGCTGGCCAGTATGGGGATCTGAACCCTTGACCTTGGTGCTGTCAGTCCCATGCTCTGCCAAGTGAGCTAACCAGCCAGCCCTGTATTATCTTTCAATTCCATTTTTCCATGAACTTTTTGAAGTACTCTTGTATAAGATAATAATTTTATCTCTTTGTCAACAAAACAAAACCAAACCAGCCCTACTCGAGCAGAGAAGATGATCTTTGCAGTTTGTTGAAACCCACAGAGGAATCAGAAGTCTTCATTGTGAAAATAGTTCTTACCTCCCAAATGCATTTAAAAGAGCAACTATTTCCTGTCGAGTGAGCTGGAAGCCTTTAGATGGACTGTTCTCTGGAAGCTTTTGGATTTCTTTTTCAGAGAATAATATCTTCAGGGCAGTTCCTAAACCCTGAGTCTAAAGAAAATACCAATAAACTTACACTTAGCTTTATATAATAATTACTACAACAAAGGTTTAAAGGAATACTCAGCCACTGCAGACAGTCAGCAAATTTGTATGAACTAAGCTTTTCTCCAAAATGTTAAAATATACCAAGTACAGTTTCTGCTTCCTCACAGGTTATGCATATGATAAACTAACACTGAATAGTCTAACACTTGTTGGACACATATCATATTATCCTGAATTACTGAAATGCCTTTTTTAACCTTGAAAATACCACATTAGGATTACAATGTTTGACCTGTAACCTTGAATACTTTTTTAATCACCCCTAGCAATTTAAAACTCAGTGATACCTAAACTTAATAATTTCTCAATTATTAGCACTAGAGGAAAAGAAATTTTTTATTTCAGTGTAGCCTCCATTAAAATAATTCTCTCTTGATTTTCTTTAACTTATCATATTTGTAAGAAAATAAGAGGTAAAATATCAAACAATCCTTTTTGCTCTGAATATACAGGGTAATGCCCTGAAGAGCTTTCCTTTTTTGTAACCAGGTGGTGGCCTTCTCTTGATCACTGAAACAAATTCAATGACAACAATTTGATATTTATATAATTATATTTTATCTATTTTATATGTATATAAAATACTAACATACATTATTCATAACCATCAACTTCAGAAGTGAATCTGAGATTGTACCAATAGAAAAATAGATACGATATACTAAAATCATTAATGTAGAATAATAAGAAAAACATCCTTACACATATACAATTACAACAGAGTTTATAAAAATGATATTAATTTTTTTCATCAATAAAACAGAAAAACCACACTTTGGATCTGCCTATTTCTAAACTCTAATTCAATAAGCAATAGGGATGTTTTAATAAAATTCTGAACTAAGTGGAAAAACTTAAGGCTAGTAATAGTTTCAAAAGAGGAAAAAACACACGTACCTGTAATTTCCCCCACAATCTGCATTTGTCGCATCCAACACAGTCCATTATGCGGGAGATATTCTTGAAATGTAACCGGAATTCCTCCTAGCACACAGAAAATATTTTGTCTTAGACTTTCAAAATTAAACTGCATTTGGCTGAACTATAAGAAATAAAAGTTTTGAAGTTTATTAATAAATGAGTTGTGCTTTTCAACAGTGAAGAAAAATATTTGAATTTGCATAGCATAATACGGCATACGAAACAACTGACATGAATGGAAATCTGCAGGACTCATTCTGCATATTAATTCAACAAGCTTTTTTTTTGGCAGCTGGCCAGTACCGGGAACCAAACCCTTGACCTTGATGTTATAAGGCCGCACTCTAACCAGCGGAGCTAACCGGCCAGCTCAAGAAACTTTTTATTGAGGGGCTACTTTATGCAAATCACCAAAATATTCACTGTGGGGGCCACAAAAGTAAATAATACATGGTCTTTACTTTTAAGCAACCTAACCGCTGCTTCTATTTGATATTTACATATGACCAATGGTAAGTATATCTATTTATGTGTCATTTATTTTTGAGGTTTCGCTTTGTGTGAGCCTCAATCAGAAAGCTAGTCCTAGAACAATGATGGGTTTTGTGTCCTTCCTCAGTAGCATGCTGCGTCCGTCACGGGTGCCCTACCACAGCATCCCCGTGTTTGCTAGTGCACATTCCACACAGATGCCTGCTGGGTCCCTGTATTCTGCTGTAATAGTTTCCTACGCAGGCGAAACTTCCGCCTGTAAGCCGCTGTGCATGGTTTCTATGTCGCTAAGGCTAGTCTTGCCTGACCTGATGATGACATTGGCTAAGACAGAGTCTCCTCATCTGTTGCACTTGGAAAACAAAAATTATTTTATTGCACTGAGGTAAGTATTTTATTGCAGCAAATTGGAGACGAGTGGTCTGAAAACTCTGGCCACCACAACCCCTGCCCGGCTGCTCAAAGATTTCTGAGGAAATCAATACACTGGCCAAGAGAAAGAAAAATCCTTTGCTTTCCTTTCACATGTAATGTGCGTTCTTTGGAGCAGATGGAAAAATGAACTTAGGTTCTCCTTTACACACCCTTGAAAAACAGCAAACAAAACTCCCAGCACCGTGTAGCCGAAAGCTAGTTGTGAGACTGTAGGCCGTGCTTGGTCTCACTCTGCTAATCTACAAAGACATGCATAATTATAGTTGCCCTGTCCGCTACACAAGGGCACTCCGAACAGACCAGAAGTATAATATCTGTGTAAGTACTTAGAAAATAAGAAGCATTATAAAAATGAATGAACATTGTATTAAATACCACAATAGCAACATACCTTTAAAACAAATGTAAAACAAAACAACCCTCCAACACGAAAATACAGTTGTGGCTGTATTCAGATATTCAGAAATATCAAAAAACTCTCACCAATGGAGAATCACTCGGTATTAATGTATTAGTTCTTGCAGTATATACACATCTAAAACACCTTTGGGCCAAAAGTGTTTCAGAATTCAGAATGTGTCAAATTTTAGAAATATAGTACATACACTATATATTATGAAACACTTTGAATATTCACACGAAGCACAATTCTAGAAAGGCACCATAAATATCCTTACATCAGTTCAGCTCAGGTTTTGCTAAAAAATTACCTTGTGCCATACATGAGAAAATGTTTCAGTTTTTGGAGCTTTTTGGATTTCAGAATTGCATCTGAAAGACTGAGGAATTATGCTGGAAAAATACTTGCCCGTCAACCTGAAATACTTTCACAAACATTTTAAGGGTATGACTTGTTCATCAATGTACTGTAAGCAAATGAAAATAAGGAACTCCTAAAATGAAGTTCGATAATGTCCGTAAGACATATTATCCTTCTGATACCATAGGTTAACAGTCCAAAAGGACAAAAACATAATAGTTTCAAAAACCACAACATTCCATAAAATCAGCCTTAGAAAAATATGTGACTTATTGCCCTCAAAGTGACTACCTGAAAGATACATCAAAACAGCAATACACTGACTTTACGAACTTTCTCTCAAAATAATACCTTTTACAAAGGCATTTATAAAGGTAAACTACTTATTAGACACAGTCATAACAGGTTTCATGAAGCAGTTGGTCAAACTAGAAAAGAGAAAGGAATTAAGGACGAATGGAGAAGCTTTCTGTACCACTGATAGTCAAATCCGATCACACTGACTTCAACAAGTTGGAGAAATGAGAAAAAAGCGTGTAGATGAACAGGATTAAAATAACCAGTAAACTGCTCCCAACCCGGTCCCCCCAATCAGGAACTTTTTACCTTCAATGATTTGGCCCCCTTCTTGTCACCTGCAAACATGGATTTCTCATCAAAATGCATGGGAAAGGACCTGATAAAATGACAGTATTACAATAAATCACAGATGAAAAATCTAAGTACTTTGTATTAGAACTCTGGTAGAATTTTCTATCCCTACAAATATTTAAAATTCATTATTTGCTCGTGTAAGGTTTAGTAACGTAGGATGGTGATGAACAATTCACATATAAACTAATAAAAGAGTGAAGCAATATAATATAAATTATATAAAACATTACAGTCTTATAAAAGATTGTAATGTTTTAAAGAAATTACCTGATAAGATAATCTAAAAAAGTAACCGAAAACAATCTGTGAAAAATATGCAACATTCTCTTAACATTCTTTTAAAACGTAATACATAGTTTAAACATTTCTTAATCTCACTTTTCCTCCATGCTCATTTTAACAACCATAAAACTCAAGTTTTATAGACCAAGCATTTTAAAAAAGGTTATGTCCTAGAAGGGAAGACTAATGTCCACTTTATGCTAACACACTACACCATCTATATTTAAACAATAAGTGGAAGAATATAAAACTGCATAAAAAATATTAATGTAGCATTAAATTTTTTTTTTTTTTTGTCTTTTTTCGTGACCGGCAACGGATCGCAACCCTCAGTGTCGCGCCCGTACCAGACCAGGACCGGCAACGGGATCACAACCCTCGGTGTTGCCCCCGCGCCTCGCTCAGCCAGTGAGGGGCCGGTCTGCATGTGGGATCCGAACCCTCGTCGGGAGCGCCGCCGCGCTTCCCAAGCGGCGCACTGTAGCAGTGCACCACCGGGCGGGCCCTAAATTTTGATACTACCTAAAATTTAGTTATAAATTAAAAGACAGTCTACTCTCAAGGGCGAAAGTTTCTGCATCAACGCTTTATAGGTAGTTTTCAGTCACCATTTTTGGAAATATTTTTAAATGCTGCTGTTCTATCGACCACGTTCCTTCCTGGTTCTAATTCCCCCCTCTCAAACTTTGAGGAGTCAGGCTCTGCTGTATTTCAAGGGCTTCCTCACTTGAATACAGAGTGGAGAATTTCAGGTCACTGACGGTCAATTCTTACTTTGTATCTTGAAAGATACTCAGTAGCAGGGTTTTTGTGTCAGCATCTTCCTCTGCGTTTCCTGTGTAAAGATCAACGATTGAGCGCTCAAAATATGGGGCCACCTTTGACAAAGCTCGAAGCTCCAGCAGGTATAAAAAGTACAGATTCTTTAGTCTTCTTGGACCTTCTCCCTTAGTTTCCACAGGGTCAAAGCGGCGTTTAAATTCTTTGATATTAGGTCCCCAGCTGGGTTTGCCCCAGGTTTCTAAAGAGAACAGACATATATTACACTGTTTTAGTAAATGGATTTTTTTTTTTGCTCTAGAGAATATGTATTTCCTCCCCCACCCCCAATAATTTTTATACTAATAGAAGGCAAAATCTCAACTCAAAAATCTGATTACCTTCCAAGAGATAATTTGCGCATAGATGCAAATTGATACTAGCGTGAAGTCCCGATATAAGTTTATAGAAGACTCTTTTCTCCAGACACAAACCTATTCAGAAAGATATTGAAAAAGAAATCACACCCATTTAGGTAACAGAAATATTGAATCAAGGAGATTCAGTACACAGGCTTATTTTTAACGTTAAGATTCAAAGACATTAGAAATAAATCAAGGAATAATATAAAAATAATTAGATCAAGATTCTCTCACTAGAAGACAAAATAAGATTCTGCCTTCAGAATGGAGTTAACTAAATAAGATGAAAACTTAATGCAGTACAAGGAAGAAAAGTCTGGGCTACTGGAGGTCCAAACACTCTGGACGTGGCTGGCAAGGTCCCGTATTACCCACAAGGCAACAGCACAGGTCTTTTGTGGGTTAGGCTAGGAACTTACTAAAGCAAATGTAAATATAAAGTCACTAAAGCAAATGTAATTATAAAGTCACTGCTGTGACTCAACAATACCTGTTTCTCCTTTTCCCTATATGTGTTCTTTCTTTGAACCTATTTAACAGTGGAGAAAGCAGTGTCTTGTTAACTTTCTGCCCCTGGAATTCTCTTAAGTCTATTTAACTATGCATTCCACTCGTGTGGAGCTAAAACCTGGAAAACAGACATACAGGAATTCCCACTAATAAAACAAATGTATGTTGACTATTTAGCTCTGGAACATGATGGAAAATTATTTTATATAGCCTTCTCAGACTTTTGCTCAGAAATGAAGACAGTATAATCCTACCTTGCTACCCTTTTAAATTAAAAGACACCTGCCTCTGTTTAAAAAGGTTTTCTTTTACAAGAAGAGTAATACACATTGTGAATGTACCTGAAACAGTAAACTGAATTAGTAACAAAATAGCCACGAAATAGCAAACTTAAAAATGGTTAAGATGGTAAATTTTGTTACATACATTTTACCACAATTAAAAAAATTTTTTTTTAAAGTATTCTTTATAGAAAATTTTAAAAATGAAAATGCAGAGAAGTGAGTTTTAAGAATCTGCTGGATGCTTGGCAATTAGCTTTCCAACTCCTTCACCACCCGATGGGTATTTTGTTTGTTTTTAACGCTCTTCCCACAAGAAAAAATGGTCTTCAATGGTGGAAAGTAAGGTACAGTCTCATTTGTATGCTGAGGGGTTTGTTTTAATGTAAAAGTATTTATGTGGCTTTGTGTCTTTTCAAGACCTTTGAAGTCATCAGTTTGCTCTCTCTTTATGTCCTACACAGATGGCTCCGAAGCATGTAGCCTCTCGTAGGAAAGATTAATTCTTTTGAGATCTCATTCCCTAACTTGGAATTCTTGCTAGAATATTCAAAATGTCACGGATGACGACCAGAAGGTAGAAATTAAATTCTATTTTGTAGCTTTCTTCCTAAAAGTATATGGCCAATTTTGAATGTTAATGGTAATGAAGGATTCAAACAGTATGAACAGATTTTAATAAAACATTAAGTCCTAACTTCTCTAGTAAGACTGTTAACCAAATCTGTTATCAAGAAGCAAAATGATCAGATTTGAAGTTCACTTTTTTTTTTTTGTCTTTTTTTCCGTGTCCGGCAACGGATCGCAACCCTCAGTGTTGCCCCCGTACCGGACCGGGACCGGCAACGGGATCGCAAGCCTCGGTGTTGCTCCCGCGCCTCGCTCAGCCAGTGAGCGGGAGCCGGTCTGTATGTGGGATCCGAACCCTCGGATGGGAGCGCCACCGCGCTTCCCAAGCGGTGCACTAGCGCAGTGCGCCACCGGGCCGGCCTGAAGTTCACTTTCTTTTCCTTCCAACCTACGTCTCTAAGCAGTGCTTACTACATCCCGGCACGTGGCAAACGCTGACCTACAGAGGCACGACCCACCGATTTCTATTTCCAGCAACACACAGCAAATTCAACCACCCGATTTAGAAAGGTCCTCTTCCTCGAAAATTTTTAACGTCATTTGAATTTATCTTAAGCAACTGAATTATGGGATACTGATATATATGTATATCATATCAACTGAATTATGGGACACAGATATATAGATATAGATATACATGAGGGGTATTCAAAAAGTTCATGGAAAGATTCGTATTATCTTTTAATTTTATTTTTTCGCGAACTTTTTGAAGTACCCGCATATAATTTTTCTCTCTCACAAAAGGGCTAGATTTACTGTACCAGTATTGTTTGGCATTTGGACATTGCTCAGTAGTTTCCAAAGGAATTTTCACAGGCATCACCTACACACACAGCGTCTGTCAGGAGGACTGTGACTGCCACCGTCTACGCTCCAGATGAGGAAACCAAACCTCAGAAAAGGTGGGGTCAGCTGCCCGTACTGAGTGCTCTCTGGAACCGTGTCTGCATATCCAGGGACTCGCACCAGCGGGACAGCAGAGGAGTGGCTGATATAGTGGACCCAGAACCCAGTACTGACCCTCGACTCCATTCTTACCTTGGTTATCAACACTCAGAGTCTCTGATTACCTCTTTTAGCCTAAATGCTACTTTCCACAATTTGTATGTATCTTTAGAGTAGAGCTTAATAAGTAAACACAGCTAAGCGTCTTTTTCAACACAGGCCATTTTTCAATGTAACTCCGAACAGTATTTGCACATCCTAACATTCACTTTAATAATGGCCAAAACAAAGAGAAATCATGTTCTTAAGATAATATGACTGATTTACAAGCATAGAATAGAATTAACTATTTAGTTGAACTCTGTAGAGTTCCTTTAAGGTTATGGCCATGAAATGTCAATGTTCCTGTATCACTCCACTTGCTTATCTTTCACTAATATATTTTAATATAATTAAACTTTTAATTTAATAAACTAACAGCAATTGGGTAAAATTTTTAAAGCATCATATATCCAGTTATTACTACGTTGTTAAAATCCTAGAACATTTCAGCTTTCCATTCATAACATTTTATATTTTCATCACTGGAAATATAAGAATCGGACATATCTCACACTTGGGATATGTATTGCTTTATCTTTTAATTAGACAAATTTAGATGACATTAACATGGGCAAACATGTTTAGAACTTTCTAAATTCAAATTTATCTTCCTTCAATTTTATATATAAAAAGTACTTCCTTCCAAAAGGAAAGCCTCTACTTTTAAAGTAGATTTGCATACTGGTTACTAGAAAAGTAGCATGGATGAGCATTACATAGAGAATGGGAATAAGACCGGGAACCAGTTATAAAAACCTCAGGACAGTATCTGGCCTGTATATTTACATAGCAATGATTTTCAGCTGACCAATATATCCTCAACATTTTCACATAATTTTATCCCAAGATACAGCAACCTAAAGTGCATGTTATTTTCTTTCAAACATTGTCAGAATTAATTGTGCACATAATAAAATCCGAGAACTTATAAAAATAGGCAAAATAAACCAGTACTTTTTACAAAAAGCCAATAAATTTAAAACGCACATATCATTTACCTTCTAGCCATGTGTAGAATGATTCTCCTGAGAAAGAGAGAAAGCATTGGTTACAATATTTTAAATGGTCATTTATAAACCAGAATTAGGTATATAAAATATTTATTATGACAGATTAAGGAATAGCTCTAGAAATGTCCAGTGCTTTGGGTGAAGTGGGAAAATAGGCATATGGTTCTAGAAAATAAAGCCCACAAGTAATGGAAGGAACTTTGGGAGAATGTTCTTACAGATCCTATTTTGACTATTAAAATTTTTGAGAAAACATTACAGTCAAAATATTATGTAAATTAGGCCGGCCCCGTGGCTCACTCGGGAGAGTGCGGTGCTAGTAGTGTCGAGGCCGTGGGTTCGGATCCTATATAGGGATGGCCGGTACGATCCCTTTACCAGTTTAAAAAAAAAAAAATTATGTAAATCTTATCCATTGAAGGGTGAATATCCAAAGCATGGGGGCAAACAGTTTCACAATCTTAAATTTGCTTTTGATGATAACCACCACAGTACTTTTTTAAAATTCCAGAAAAAACAAAGCATAAGAAGCCATACAAGCCTTTTTCATGATCCAGTGCCCTTCTCCAGGCACTTCCAGAATGAACTTGGAGAACATTTGCCACGTTGTGATAAAGTAGCATCTAAATGCAGCCTGTGCATTCAACCCTCCCAAGTCTATGTGGTTCTCAGAAAGGCCTTAAGGATACAAATCTAGACCAGGAAATTCAGATTCTTAAGTCAATCCTGGTCTAAAGAAAACGCTGGAATGGCAGGTGAATTACAGGGTTGCTCCCAGGGTTTGGTTCCTCGTTGGGAACGGAATGAGGATGTGCCCAACTGACTACAGCAACGCTGTCCCTTTGAAACATAACACCAGCCACAAATGTAATTAAAATGTTTGTAACAGCCACATTTTAAAAAGTCGAAAATATACATGCACCACAGTACAACAGTATGTTACGGGGCGCAAGGGTGAAACTGGTCCTACTTAAACAATAAAGCTCTGTCTAATGGCAATACTATGTCACACTGCTTCAGTTTTCAAATTTCTTTTTATTTCTTTTTTTTCCTTTTTTTTTGGTGGCTGGTCAGCATGGGGATCTGAACCCGTGAACCCAGGTGTTATGAGGCTGCGCTCTTACCAACTGAGCTAACTGGCCAGCCCTGGTTTTTAAATTTAAATGAACTGAAATAAAAGCTGAAATCCAGTTTCACACCAGTCATCCTCACATGCTCAGCAGCTGGCTAGTTTACTGGACAGTGCAGGTCTAGGGCTCCTGAAGGCACCCCGAGCTTCTGAAACTCCTCTACATCCTTCCTACTCGAAGTGGAGAACACCTGTCAGCACCCCGGGTAGCACCCAGGAGCTAGTTAGAATCTAGGGCCTCCCTCAAGACCTACAGAACCAGATGCACCCAGAAGCCTGAGAAGGCAGTGCTCGGAGCCACCTGGCTGCATGCTGGAACTGTGCAGAGAGTTCAAAAAATACCGATGCCTGGGTCCTCATCCCAAGGATTCCGACTTAATGAGTATGGGGTAGGACCAGGAAATCTCTGATATAAATGGATTACTCACATATTCTAATGTACTTTACATAAAGCTCCTAGTTTAGGGTCTGGCACATACGGGTACTTGATAAATGGCCGTAATTATAAAACACATGTGCAGACATTTTGAGATTTAACTATGAACTGATATTTTTGTTACTCATTCAAATTAAGCAAAATATAAAACAGTGGAAAATATTTTCAATAGAAAGCTTAGTTACAAAGACATTTTTAAACGATCACTAAAAACATTAAAAACCCACCTCGGCCAGGTGCCAGGGGATTTAAAGGTCGATAAACAGACCGAGGCCTGAAAAAGAAAGCACGAATCCTAAACACAGAATAATTTTTGACTTTTGCATGTAATTTTTTCCCACCAGAAACCGATTCCCCGCCCCCTGCCATTGGTCTGTCCCCTCCGATTACTTGAAGCAGTTCTCTTCGTAGATGCTGTTCCACACTCTCCAGGCTGAGGTTCCCTTGTAGCCGGTGTAGCGCTCGGGATTCAGCAAGAGGTCTACGTACTGAGCAGCTGGAGATCTCTCATCTGAACAAGAAGCAATTCAGGAAAACTGCTGGTGTTTTACCATCTCTCTCATGTGTAACATTACAAAGCAAACCTGACGTTAGAGAAACACTCCTCAAGCAATCTCCAGCTCAAATGGTAGAGTGCCTAGCACACTTGTGACTGTACTTGATGCAGGATTTGTAATAACTTGGACAAGTTACTTCAGAGAGAGGAAAAAACAACTACTCCCCTTCCTTTGGATACTACTCATTGCTCCTTTATTAGAGGCATTCATCTTTTCTTAAGTTTTAAACAGCCAGGATTGAAAAGAGCTAACAGAATCATAACCTGCTTTAATATTCTGTGTGATTTCTTCTCTAAGTATACACCTACCAAAGTACATACTTGGAAATATTTAGTTAACATATATTGTATTAAAAATAGAGATTTCGGGGCCGGCCCGGTGGCGCACTGGATAGTGCGCCGCTTGGGAAGCGCGGCAGCGCTCCCACCCCAGGGGT